>NW_026110341.1:497500-507500 GCF_024679095.1 Eriocheir sinensis | reverse complement strand
AGGAGCTTCGGTTCAGACTGTGTGTGTGTGTGTGTGTGTGTGTGTGTGTGTGTGTGTGTGTGTGTGTGTAATTCACCACGGCCTGATCACGAGTTGGACTCGCTTTCGCCAGCAGGTACCCTCACGTTGTGAGCAAGTGCTCACTATTGTCGATCTGTGTGTGTGTGTGTGTGTGTGTGTGTGTGTGTGTGATACCTTCATCGGAAACTCTCGCTTCACACAAGTTCAAGATGACGATAACACACGAGAGAGAGAGAGAGAGAGAGAGAGAGAGAGAGAGAGAGAGAGAGAGAGAGAGAGAGAGAGAGAGAGAGAGAGAGAGAGAGAGAGAGAGAGAGAGAGAGAGAGAGAGAGAGAGAGAGATGTATACTTGTAAATGAAATATGTCAATAATATGCCGTAGAGTGATATTTTGTTGCTTAGAATACATGTAATTCATCACGGCCTGATCACCAGGCCAGGTGGGCGCGTCGTCGTCAGCAAGTCCCCTCCCGCTTAGAGCAAGGCTCATTAGTCGATCTCTGGGCAGTGACGGGACCTTCACACGCCACACACCCTTGCTCCCCCGTGCTCAAGAAGGGACGGTAATCGCTCCTTGTTAGCGAAATAATCCCGGCCTGAGAGGGGCTCGAACCTTCGCCTGCCAGGCAGCGAAGCCTGACGGCGCAAAGCCTGCTGCTGAGCTACAAAGTGGGGGTTTTTGCGTGTGTGTGTGTGTTCGCCCTGCACTCCTCTCCCCTCACACTTACCACCTACCGCTGTGGAAGTATTGCAGTGCAGCTGGCCGGCCTGATGGGCCAGCCTCCCAAAACTCACTTTGTGAGGAGGCACCTCTCTGGCCGACTGGTTAAGAAGTGGCTTTCCCATCTCGTTGGTCGCTTGCTCGATCCTCGGCGCCGGTAAACCCTTTCCTGGTCTGGATTATTTTCTCGTGTGTTTGATGACGCGCTGCGGCTGTGCGGAGATAAAGTGAAGGCGATGTTGGGCAATACAGTGTGGACGGTTGGACAGATAAATGGCCATAGACAGATAGGCTGACAGACTGACAGGTGTTATGTAGAGAGCCGGATGGATAGATGCACTCATTGAAAGACTTGTTTGTTACGAATAATGCAGAAAAATAATATACTGAAAAAAAAGAACAAATAGACGCGAGGGCTAAGGAAATTCCACTCGGCGCCTTGTCTTGCCTTATTTGGTGTCATATCAAACAGCTGTATTTATCGTTTTTTTCTTTTTTAATTTCTTTTGATATTTTTTATTTTCATTCCTGGATCGCATCTCTCCTCTTCCTTTCTTCAGTTCGTAATTCACTCTCTTGTCTTGTCTTGTCCTATCAAACAGCTGTATTTTTCGTTTTTTTCCTTCTTAATTTCTTTGGATATTTTTTCTTTTCATTCCTGGATCGCATCTCTCCTCTTCCTTTCTTCAGTTCGGTACTCACTGTCTTCTCTTTTTTCTTCTCTTTGTCAGAATGCACGCATCCACTTTCGTCTTTTTATCTCTCTCCATTTCTTCCCATTCTTTCATTCCATCTCTTCTCCTTTCCCCAGTTGCCTAGCATCGCCTCGTCCCTTTGTTGCCGTCGTCGAGGTGTTCACTAACTCTAAATTTATCCTCTTTCCCAGGCGAGTTACTCCTTCGCCTCCACGTGGCGCCACGCTTCCTTCACCGAGGGTAGTTCAGCTCCGTCTTGAGGTAAGCCAGAGCTCCTAGGTGGCCCGCGTCCCTCCCTCTCCATGTCTGTTCGTGTGTGTTAGGGCGGTATTGTCAGACGCTTCCACCCCTCTCATCAACAAGGAGGTCAGTCTAATTCTAATAGTGTCGAGTGGGGTGTATCGATACAACATTTTGGGGGTGAATTAAGACAGTCAATATTGCGAAGTTGCTTGATTCAACATGCTTTTGCTGTTGTGCTCATTAGATACGCCTAGGCTAGACCTACAAATTTTGTATATACAACTTTTCAGTAGGATGTTGTTAAAAGCATGTAAAATCCATTCTCCCTAAGGGTAAGATTTCTTACCCCCGCGAAATTTCGTGTTCCAAAACCAATAATCTGAGTAAATTTACTCTCCTGAAGTTATTTGAGATTTTAGATGCAAAATTTTTTGCATGTTGATTGATAAATAGTTCAGGTTTAATATGAATTAAATATAAATATAATGTCTTCAATATCTTTGCTGATATAGACTGAATAACTTTGTCTCAATTCACCCCAACAAAAAAAAGTTGTGGGGTGAATTGACACACATTTTAGCAAGTGCTGTCAAACATTTGGCTGGTGCTGCACCCTGGTGGTGGATCCTGTCATTGACAACATAAGAAAACTATGATACAGTTTGAGCAAGACGCTTATGTGAGCTTTGTTCCTAGGAAATTTGTGAAGATTTACCCTGAGGAAGAGAAATACTTTGTAGTAACCTATGATAGGAGGGTATACATAGGAAAAGTTCTAAAAGTTAGGAAAACCAGTGTAACGAATACATTCTTAGAAAGAAGGATGAACACTCAGTAGGACTGACCCAAACGTGATGATGTTGGTGAGGTTAATATGATCACTTGATCAGTGGACCAGTGCTATTGTCAGGCACACCGCCTTCTACAATTAGGGGCATTGATAAAGCTTCTGCTGACTTTAAAATGCATGTAAAACACAGCATGATGTAACCACTTCCCTGGCACTTACATAAAGTAGCAGTATGTAGGTTACTTTTTTTTACTAGCTACCCGGTATACAAATTCATCATGGTATTTTCCAAAGGGTGAAAAAACAGGTAACTAAATGTCTGAAAGGTGTGTATTTTGTTTGAACTGATCTTAATTCATTTAGAGATCAAGTAAATTCAACAACAAGTAAGAGGATGTTTGTTTATTTACCATATAAAACAGTTTTACACATGTCTCAATTCACCCCAAGAAGTGTCTCAACTCACCGCATTTTGCTTGACTGAATCAGTGACCTTCTATTTTTGTACAAAATAAATAAATAAATAAAGTCTTGCACACTTGCACGCGAACTGGTCACTTACCCCTCCATACTCAGCTTGAATATAAACTGCTTCACTCTTATGGCTTAGAGTACAGAACCAAATAAGGAAAAAATGTCTCAATTCACCACACTCGACACAAAGTGTTCCCTTTGGTTCACGGTACAGCAGAATGGCTAATCTGCCAGAAGGGTCGTAAAGCTACCCCGGGAAATGCCCAAAACTCCTACGAAAGCCTTGGCAAATAAGTGGGCTTGGGCGCCGAGATGGTTAACACAACGAGCATCAGTCGTGTCTAGGCTGTAAGCTATAGGAGACACTTGCGTCGGTGTGTCAAGCTCTCCCTCGCTCCCTTAGGGTCAGTTAAGCAGTATCGGCGGTCAGCCAGGACCCGTATTTTAAAACCTTCGGGCGCCCAGGAGCACACATTTGGCAAGGTTTTCCTAGGAGTTATGGGCATTTCCCGGGGTAATTTTATGACCCTGGTGGTAGTTTGATCATTCCTCTGTGCCAAGAATGTAACAAAACACGCATTAGACCTCTTCAGCCTTTGGAAATTGTTGATGTGCGAGGCGAAAGCGTCTGAGAATACTGAGCCAGGTTCCTTCTGCTTGTGGTGCGCCAGAGTTCCTAGGCTGCCCGGGCTCCTCCCTTCCCAGGTGTGTTAGTGTGCTCCAGTCCTGTAAAGGTGCGGGGTGTTGGGGGAGACTGCCGCCGATGTGTCAGGTTCTCCCTCCCTCCGCCATTCCTTTAATACGAAAATATTGCTTGAGGGAAGAATTCCAGACCGGGACCAGTGACTCAGATATTACGAGATTATTTAGAAGGATATCAAGTAAAGGAGGAAAACTGTTGCGTGTCTTGAATGTGACTGATACACTTACAGTAACTTGTGTGTTTGGAAGGCGCCGCAGCTGTTCGGAGACACTCTATCGTCCAGTCTTGTCGGAAACGTGTCTTGGGTTTGTTTACTCGCTTCGTATTAGTCTCTCTCTCTCTCTCTCTCTCTCTCTCTCTCTCTCTCTCTCTCTCTCTCTCTCTCTCTCTCTCTCTCTCTCTCTCTCTCTCTCTCTCTCTCTCTCTCTCTCTCACACACACACACACACACACACACACACACACACACACACACAGTAGGGTGTGTGTGTGTGTCAAAGGAAATTGATTATTCTATATTATGTTTACAAAGAAGGGCCCATCACGGGCCCGTTGCCGGCATGTTATAGTAGGATATCAATGTATTATTATTATTATTATTATTATTATTATTATTATTATTATTATTATTATTATTATTATTATTATTATTATTATTATTATTATTATTATTATTATTTAATATCACCACGAATTAGGCATATAATTGTCAATGGAAAAAACCCACGACAGATAGAACACGCCACCTTATAGGAATGTCGTCCGTCAGTGTTTACCGTCTCAGTTTGTATACAAAGCATTTCATCAAGCTTAGAGGTCACCTTGACATACGTGACCAATTGTAACTTCATTATTTTCCAATCTGTAACTCTTCACTCCTTCACGAGAGTCCGAATGACTCACACCGCAGTCTCTCTCTCGCTCAGACGCTCCTGTACATATAGGCTTAAGAATGTATTCGATTTAAGGAAGCTGAGTCTTAATCAACACCCTTAAACGCCCCCCGGTACACCGTTACATTAATTCAGAGGAAAACAGGTGTTGGGGGTAGTTGCTTGTAAGGTTACAGGGAAAGAGCATCAGACGCGTTCACCCGGGTGGGTTGATCTCGCACACCCCTCCCCGAACCGGTAGGAAGGCAAAGAGAGACGCAGAGCAATAGAATCCCCTGAAGACCGTCTCCTTGCAATATTGCAAGAGGGAGTAGCTACCCGTTGAATACAGAGCGAAATCCTTCGCGATTAAGACAAGAGACGGGGACGTGTCCAGGGCTAACACACTGTCCTTAGCGGAAAAGGGAAATGAGACAATTTCGTGTGCCTCAAACACGTCCGCCGTCTGAAATGGAACATGAATGATTATGGCATCGGGGGTGAGGCTGGACTCAATCAAGGGGTAAAATATTGACTCATGTCTGGGTTGAATAAAGGCTTGAGACTATAATTTTGATACCCGATCTGGATAGTCGTACTCAAATCGTGTAGAGTGAACAAGGCAGTTGTGACTCTACCGTGCGCTGCATCCACCATGTTGCTAATGACCTGCTGATTTGCCGTTGCGACAGTGTTAATGACGTTTTCCAGAACATGCAAGGCCTGATCTAGGAGGAGAAACTGATTCACCTGGTCGATCTGCTTGACAACTATGTTGATAACTTCTACCATCTTATTAGTTTGCTCTAGCAGTTCCTCAATGTGAGTATGCAACCGCGCAAGTTTTCTACAATTGGCGTTGATCACCCTGCGATTTCGGGCAGCAAAGGAGCGTAGTGGTCCCGCAAATCGCGCACGTCCTCGTCGGTTGCCGTACCGAAGAGGAACTTGGAGGCGGACCCAACGATGTTGAGCAACCCCCTCTTTACCCGAGAGTGAACTGAGTGAAAACTATAATCCATGTCTACCTCATCAACTTTTCCACGTAAGAACAGAATCCTATCATCCAGTAGTTGAAAAAGATTCAGAGAGTTGGTACTAGAAGGTGCCTTTGATTCCCTTGTCTTGGTTGCCCGTATGGCGTCTGCCATCCCGAATAGTTTTTCTGAGACTATCCTGACTGTGTCTGTGGTGTTGGTCAAGGAAGTATATGGATATTTTACGAGGAGCACATCTTCTATGAGGAAGACCTCCCATGTGTGTGCCGTGAGGGCGCCAGGCTTCAGGTGGATGGGTATCGTTGCAAGCAGGGAGCCGAGGGACAACAAGATGATCAGAAAACGCAACATCATGATCTGAAAGTCATAATTAACTCCATCCAGAAGTTTGAGCACTGTTTACAAGCCGGTAGCCAGCCTCTACAAGTATACACAGACCATAACCCCCTGACCTTCCTTCATCGCAACAAGTTCTCTAACCAACGCCTCCTCCGGTGGTCTCTGATGCTTCAGCCCTACGCCGTCGAAGTTCACCACATCAAGGGGCGTGACAACTGCATCGCCGACGCCCTTTCTCGCCCACCTACTACCTAATGACGAGGGTCCCACCATCTTTACGCCTCACTACTACACTCCTTCCAGTCGTTACGTCGTTCCTAAGCAGGGGGGTGTAATGGTACCCTCGTCTACTCGAGCCTTGAAGCGCGCCATCACACATCACCACTTCACCGCTTCACCAATAACCAACTCATGCACGAATCCTCGAAGCTCCAGCCGCACCAAGCGGATTCACTCGAGGACTCGTGACTCCACACCGAGGCTTCACCCATCATTCAATTGAATATCACGAAGCCTCACACTTCGCGGACTCGTCTCGCCCGCCGAGGTTATAAATAACCTCCACAAACAAACCCGGCAGAGTGTGGAACGCCAGCACTCCTCGGGCGAGCAGCCGGGTGGCCCTTCTACGGAGGCGAGGTAGACCCATGGGGTCATCCTCGCTTAGGGCCACCCCTCCGTGGTCAAGTCGACCAGTCGGCTGCTCGCCCGTGTCAGCTACGGGTGTCTCCTGGGCGCCTGCCCAGAGAGCCTGTGCCTCCGTCGCTGCTCGCCGGCTCTTACTCGTGGCTGTGGCGGCGGAGGTTTCACACCCGCCGCACGCCAGCGGCGGGTTCCCCCCTGCGACGGGCCGTCGCAATGACAAAGACCCGTTCCCCCTTCTTAGGGGGTAAATCCTTGAAACGAAACGAAAACCCGGCAGAGACACGCCAGTCCTCGTCGACAGACCGACTCGGTCGGCTAGATTTCGATCGCCGATAGAGTCGGTTTGTCGGCACCCTGCTACGGGCCGCCATTTGGCTAAGCCCGTGCTCCCCCGCGCAGGGAGGGAGCATTTTTACCCTCTTAACGGGCCGTCTTCGGACAAGGGCCCGTTCCCCTAGTGATACTAGGGGTAAATCTTTAACAACAACAACAACAACATAACCCCGGCAGTGGAACGCCAGCACTCCTCGGGCGAGCAGCCGGGTGGCCCTTCTACGGAGGCGAGGTGGACTGGTGGGGTTATCCTCGCTTTGGGCCACCTCTCCGCGGTCAAGTCGACCAGTCGGCTGCTCGCACGAGTACAGCTACGGGTGTCTGCTGGGCGCCTGCCCAGATAGCCCGTGCCTCCGTCGCTGCTCGCCGGCTGTTACCCGTGGCTGTGGCTGTGGCGGAGGCGGAGGCGTCCCTACACCCGCCGCACGCCAGCGGCGGGTTCCCCCCTGCGACGGGCCGTCGTTTGACAAAGGCCCGTTCCCCTAGGGGGTAAATCCCCAAGAAGAACTAACCCCGGCAGTCTCATCCGAGGTAGCTCACTTCCCCCGAGGACACAAGGACTCTTCAACTTATCGTGAGCTAAACAGGGTTTACCACGGGGTCTGACACACACTTTTACACACACATACCCATTCTCGCTTGCATATATATTTGTATTCCTTATGTGTAATTCTTAACTCTAAACTAAAACACCTTGGTGAACTAATATCTCGTTCCACATTTGTAATTCTTGTTTGGTTCCTCAAAGATAATTTTCATACTTAGTTCCTTATGTGTAATTGTAACTATAACTAATCACCTCAGGGAACCAAACCACTTATTCTTGTCATTGCCTATTTTGTCATATGTTCTAATTAATTGTCTTATTAGGTTAAGTTTTAATAATTAGTAAAATTGTACCATTTGCTTTCACTTAACCTTACAATTATGTTATGTCCCAGTTAGCTATCTTTTCAACACAAATCAACCCCTAGACGTCAGTTAACTGTATTCATAACACCTTCCTTACCCATCTCTCCCTTTGCCTTCCCTTCCTTTCCCTCCCCTAAGCCATCCCTTCCTTCCCTTCCCTAACTTACCCTCCTTTTCCCTTCACTAGACTTCCTTCCCTTCCCTTCTCTTCCCTTCCTCACCCTTTTCTTTCCAAACATTGCTTCCTCTTCCCTTTCCTTGCCCTTCCCTTCCCTTCCCTACCCCTCCCTTCCCCTCTTTGCCCTTCCCTTCCCTACCCCTCCCTTCCCCTCCTTGCCCTTCCCTTCCCTTCCCTACCCCTCCCATCCCCTCCTTGCCCTTCCCTTCCCTACCCCTTCCTTCCCCTCCTTGCCCTTCCCTTCCCTACCCCTCCCATCCCTCCTTGCTCCTTCCCTTCCCTACCCCTTCCTTCCCTCTTGCCCATATCCTTCCCTTCCCTACCCTCCCTTCCCCTCCTTGCCCCGCCATTCCCTTCCGTACCCCTCCCTTCCCCTCCTTGCCCTTCCCTTCCCTTCCCTTCCCTACCCCTCCCTTCCCCTCCTTGCCCTTCCCTTCCCTTCCCTACCCCTCCCTTCCCCTCCTTGCCCTTCCCTTCCCCTCCCTACCCCTCCCTTCCCTTCCCTCCTTGCCCCTTCCCTTCCCTTCCTTCCCGCCTCCCTTCCCCTCCTTGCCCTTCCCTTCCCTACCCCCTCCCTTCCCTCCTCCTTGCCCTTCCATTCCCTACCCTCCCTTCCCTTCCTTGCCCTTCCCTTCCCTTCCCCACCCCTCCCTTCCCCTCCTTGCCCTTCCCCTCCTTGTTCTTCCCCTTCCCTCCTTGCCCTTCCTTCCCTTCCCTACCCCTCCCTTCTCCTCCTTGCCCCACCCTTCCTTCCCCTCCTTGCCTTCCCTTCCCTTCCTTCCTACCCTCCCTTCCCTCCTTGCCCTTCCCTTCCATTCCCTACCCCTCCTTCCCTCCTTGCCCTTCCCTTCCCTACCCCTCCCTTCCCCTCCTTGCCCTTCCCTTCCCTACCCCTCCCTTCCCCTCCTTGCTCTTCCCTTTCCTTCCCAACCCTCCCTTCCCTCCTTTCCTTCCCTTCCCTTCTCTTCCCTTCCTCACCCTTTTCTTTCCAAACATTGCTTCCTCTTCCCTTCCCTTCCATTCCTTGCCCTTCCCTTCCCTACCCCTCCCTTCCCCTCATTGCCCTTCCCTTCCCTTCCCTACCCCTCCCTTCCCCTCCTTACCCTTCCCGTCCCTCCCCCTCCCACCCCCTCCCTGCCCTTCCCTTCCCTACACCTCCCTTCAGCTCGGTTACGTTCCCTTCCCTTCCCCTCACTTCCCCTCCTTGCCCTTCCTTTCCCTTCCCTACCCCTCCCTTCCCCTCCTTGGCCTTCCCTTCCCTTCCCCACCCCTCCCTTCCCTCCGTGCCCTTCCCATCCCTTCCCAACCCCTCCCTTCCCTTCCTTTCGCTTCCCTTTCCTTCCCAACCCCTCCCTTCCCCTCCTTTCCCTTCCCTACCCTTCTCTTCCCTTCCTCACCCTTTTCTTTCCAAACATTGCTTCCTCTTCCCTTCCCTACCCCTCCCTTCCCTTCCTTGCCCTTCCCTTCCCTTCCCATCCCTTCCCTTCCCTACCCTTCCCTTCCCATCCCTTCCTTGCCCTTCCCTTCCCTTCCCTTCCTTACCCTTCTCTTCCCTACCCTTCTCTTCCTTTCCCTTCCCTTCCCTTCCCTTCCTTAGGGTTTGGGTTTTCCCGTCTTTCTTCCTCTCTGATTTATCCTCCTCCGCCTCCATCTCCTCCTCCTCTTCTGTCTGCTCCTCCTCTATTTTCTGATTCTCTCTCTCTCTCTCTCTCTCTCTCTCTCTCTCTCTCTCTCTCTCTCTCGTCCTTAATTTATTTCCTTATTATTATTTAGGTGTCTCACGTTCAGAAGAATTTTTTTTTCGTTATTTCACGTTCGTAATACATTTTCCTATTGTTTACAGCACACTGAGGACCCTGATGGTGTTGTTGTTGTTGTTGTTGTTGTTGCACGTTGATTATACCTTCCCTATTTTTATACTTTTTGTTTTCCTATTTTCTTATTATTTTTTTGTTATTTTTTTCTTGTTTTATGTTATTTGTTTTTGTTTTTTTTTCTTATTCTACTATTTTATTTTATTTTTTGTTTTGTTCCTTGTTATTTTTTTGTTTTCGTTATCTGGCGTGCGTAATGCTT
>NW_026110341.1:445000-492500 GCF_024679095.1 Eriocheir sinensis | reverse complement strand
AAGAAGGAAGGAAAAAGAAGAACAGAATGGCAGGGAAAAAGTAAGAGGTTTGAAATGAGAAAATAATATAAGAAGATTAGTAAATAGCACTAGGAGGAGGAGGAGAGAGAGAGAGAGAGAGAGAGAGAGAGAGAGAGAGAGAGAGAGAGAGAGAGAGAGAGAGAGAGAGAGAGAGAGAGAGAGAGAGAGAGAGAGAGAGAGAGAGAGAGAGAGAGAGAGAGAGAGAGAGAGATTACTAACAGCAGACAGAGGAGGAGGAGGAGGAGAGAATAGATCAAGCTGTCATATGGTCGGAAATCCTGCATCTTTTTATAATGAATCTGAACCTTTATAACAGGGTAAGAGCTCCCCGTCCCTCCTCCTCCTCCTCCCCCTCCTCCTCCTCCTCCTCCTCCTCCTCCTTCTCCTGCTCCTTCCTTCATCTGTTTTTTCTACTGAATCATAAATGTTTTTAAGAGTCGTTTTGTATTTTCTCTTTTAATTTTTTCGTTGTTTAATCGCGGTGTTTTTTGTTCATCTGTTTTTTAGTGTTTTTTTCTGTTTTCTGTTTTTTTTTTTATCGCGATGTTTTTTGTTTATGTTTTTTTTAGTGTTTTTTTCTGTTTTCTGTTTTTTGTTTTATCGCGATGTTTTTTGTTCATTGTTTCTTTTCCTCATGTTTTTTTTTCTCTTTTCATAGCATTTTTTTCTGTTTTTCTGTTTTTTTTTATATTTTATCGCGGTGTTTTTGAGTCAGTTTGTTTTTCTTTTTTAGCGCGGTGTTTTTCTGTTTCTGTTTTCCGATTTTGCTTCTCTATTTCATCTCGGCGCTTTTTTTCCTTTCTTTTTATTTTTGAGCGGTGTTTTTTTGTTTGTTTTCTGTTTTTTTTCTTTATTTCTTCTCGGTGTTTTTTCTTCTTTCATTTATCTGTTTTTTTTTTCTTCTTTTTAGCGCGGTGTTTTTCAGTTTCCGTTTTTCTGATCAGCATTTTTTTCATCTTTCATTTTTCTTTTTTAGCGCGTTGTTTTTCTGTTTGTTTTCCGTTTTTTTCTCTATTCTCGGTGTTTTTTTCTTTCATTTTTCTTTTTTTAGCGTGGTGTTTTTGTTTGTTTTCCGTTTTTTTCTCTATTCGGTGTTTTTTTCTTCTTTCATTTTTCTTTTTTTAGCGCGGTGTTTTTCTGTTTGTTTTCCGTTTTTTTCTCTATTCTCGGTGTTTTTTTTCTTCTTTCATTTTTCTTTTTTTAACACGGTGTTTTTCTGTTTGTTTTCCGTTTTTTCTCTATTCTCGGTGTTTTTTTTTCTTCCATATTTCTTTTTTTTAGCGCGGTGTTTTTTTCTGTTTTTTTTAGCGCGGTGTTTTTCTGGTTTTTTTTAGCACGGTGTTTTTCTGTTGTTGTTTTATTTTCCTTTTTCAGCGCGTTGTTTTTCTCTTTGTTTTTTTTTTCTTTCTCTATTTCTTCTCGTCAGTTGTTTCCTTCTTTCTTTTTTTCTTTTTTTAGTGCGCTGTTTTTCTGTTTGTTTTCTGTCTTTTTCAAATTCTTGGCTTTTTTTTAGCGGTGTATTTTGTTTTTGCTTCTGTTTTTTTTCTTTTTAGCGCGGTGTTTTCTGTTTCTGTTTTCTGTTTTTCTCTGTATGTCATTTGGCCGTTTTTTCGTCCTTTTTTTTTCTTTTTTTAGCGCGGTGTTTTTGTATGTTTTCTGTTTTTTTCTGTTTATTTTTGGTGTTTTCTTTTTCTTGTTTCTTTTTTCTGTTGTTTTTGTCTTTTTTTTAGTGCAGTGTTTTACTCTTTGTTTTCTGTTGTTGTTTTTCTCTATTTCTTCTTGGCGTTTCTCTTTTTTTTAGCGTTTTTTTTTTATTTTTGCTTTTTTTTCTTCTTTTTTTAGCGCTGTGTTTTTCTGTTTTTTGTTTTAACGCGTATTTTTAACGTTATTCCCATTTATACAATTTATTTTGGTGTGCCAGAGAGAGAGAGAGAGAGAGAGAGAGAGAGAGAGAGAGAGAGAGAGACGCTTTCCCTCAGTCCTCCGTGGGTTCATATACATCGATTCTAATTATTTTAAAACTTATTATACTGGAATTAGGAGACATGCAGCTCAGAATAATGTCGTCACCTTCGATCTTTCTTTCGGCCACCTCTTTTGATTCTTTTTTGGGAACAGCGAGTAGCGGGCTTTTTTTTGTATTATTGTTTTCTTTTTGTGTGCCCTTGAGCTGCCTCCTTTGTTGTAAAAAAAAAAAAAAAAAAAACGCCCAAGTCATTGTTTTCTACTGTTCAGGAAATCGCAAAAGAACTCATTATTTCATTTGGCTCAAGATTTTGACAGAAATGATAAGGCCAAATCTGGAACACTCAAACCCCGAATGACGAAGGCAGAAGAAAAAAGAAAAAGAAAAATGGAAGACGAAAAAACACCGCACTGAAAAAAAAATCCGACAGAAAACACCGCGCTAAAAAAAAAGAAAACACGAAAAAACACCGCGCTAAAAAAGAAAAAAAAAGAAAAGGCAGAAAAACACCGCGCTAAAAATAAAAAATAAAACAGAAAAACACCGCGCTAAAGAAGAAAAAAAAAGAAAACAGACAGAAAAACCGCGCTAAAAAAAAAAACACGGAAAAACACCGCGCTAAAAAAGAAAAAAAAGAAAAAACACCGCGCTGAAAAAGAAAAGACAAAAACACCGCGCTAATAAAGAAAAAAAAGAAAAGACTGAAAAACACCGCGCTAAAAAAGAAATAAAAAAGACAAAAAAAAAACCGCGCTAAAAAAGAAATAAAAAAAGATAAAAACACCGCGCTAAAAAGAAATAAAAAAGACAGAAAAACAAAAAAAAAGAGATAAAAAAGACAGAAAAACACCGCACTGAAAAAAAAGAAAAGACAAAAACACCGCGCCAAAAAACAAAAAAAAAAGAAAAAAACACCGCGCCAAAAAAGAAAAAAAAGAAAAGACAGAAAAACACCGCGCTAAAAAAGAAGACAAAAACACCGCCAAAAAAAAAAAAGACAGAAAAACACCGCGCTAAAAAAAAGACAGAAAAACACCGCTCTAAAAAAAAAAGACAAAAACACCGCGCTAGAAAAAAGACAGAAAAACACCGCGCTAAAGAAAAAGACAGAAAAACACCGCACTAAAAAAAAAAAAACGCGCTAAAAAAAAGACAGAAAAACACCGCGCTAAAAAAAAAGACAGAAAAACACCGCGCTAAAAAAAAGACAGAAAAACACCGCGCTAAAAAAAGACAAAAACACCGCGCTAAAAAAAAAGACAGAAAAACACCGCGCTAAAAAAAAAGACAGAAAAACACTGCGCTAAAAAAGAAATAAAAAAAGACAGAAAAATACCGCGCTAAAAAAGAAATATAAAAAGGCAGAAAAACACCGCGCTAAAAAAGAAATATAAAAAGACAGAAAAACACCGCGCTAAAAAAGAAATATAAAGAGACAGAAAATCACCGCGCTAAAAAAGAAATATAAAAAGATAGAAAAACACCGCACTGAAAAAAGAAAAAGAAGAAAAGAGAAAACACCGCACTGAAAAAAGAAAAAAAAGAAAAGACAGAAAAACACCGCGGCTAAAAAAGAAAAGAAAGAAAAGACAGAAAAACAAAGCGCTAAAAAAGAGAAAAAAAACACCGCGCTAAAAAAAAAAAAAAAACGCGCTAAAAAAGAAAAAAAAGAAAAGACAGAAAAACACCGCGCTAAAAAAGAAAAAAATTAAAAAAAACACCGCGCTAAAAAAGAAAAGACAGAAAAGCACTGCGCTAAAAAAAAAAAAACAGAAAAACACCGCGCTAAAAAAAAAGACAGAAAAACACCGCGCTAAAAAAGAAATATAAAAAGACAGAAAAACACCGCGTTAAAAAATAAATATAAAGACAGAAAAACACCGCACTTAAAAAAGAAAAAAAAGAAAAGATAGAAAAACACCGCACTCAAAAAGGAAAAAAAAGCAAAGACAGAAAAACACCGCGCTAAAAAAGAAAAGAAAGAAAAGACAGAAAAACACCGCGCTAAAAAAGAAAAGAAAGAAAAGACAGAAAAACACCGCGCTAAAAAAGAAAAGAAAGAAAAGACAGAAAAAACACCGCGCTAAAAAAGAAAAAAAAACACCGCACTAAAAAAAAAGACAGAAAAACACCGCGCTAAAAAAGAAAAGAAAGAAAAGACAGAAAAACACTGCGCTAAAAAAGAAAAAAAAGGAAAGACAGAAAAACACCGCGCTAAAAAAGAAAAGAAAGAAAAGACAGAAAAACACCGCGCTAAAAAAGAAAAAAAAAACACCGCGCTAAAAAAAATGACAGAAAAACACAGCGCTAAAAAAAAAAAAAAAAACAGCGGCAAAAAAGAAAGAAAAAAAAACCGCGCCAAAAAAGAAAAAAAAGAAGACAGAAAAACACCGCGCTAAAAAAGAAAAAAAAGACAAAAACACCGCGCTAAAAAAGAAAAGACAGTAAAACACCGCGCCAAAAAAGAAAAAAAAGAAAAGACAGAAAAACACCGCACTCAAAAAGGAAAAAAAAGGAAAGACAGAAAAACACCGCGCTAAAAAAGAAAAGAAAGGAAAGACATAAAAACACCGCGCTAAAAAAGAAAAAAAGACAGAAAAATGCCGCGCTAAAAAAAAAAAAAAAAAAACGAGCCAAAAAAGAAAAAAAAAGAAAAAACACCGCGCCAAAAAAGAAAAAAAAGAAGACAGAAAAACACCGCGCTAAAAAAGAAAAGACAGAAAAACACCGCGCCAAAAAAGAAAAAAAAGAAAAGACAGAAAAACACCGCGCTAAAAAAAAAGACAGAAAAACACCGCGCTAAAAAAAAAGAAAAAAAAACACCGCGCTAAAAAAGAAAAAAACACCGCGCTAAAAAAGAAAAAAAAGAAAAGACAGAAAAACACCGCGCTAAAAAAGAAAAAGAAAGACAGAAAAACACCGCGCTATAAAAAAAAAGACAAAAACCACCGCGCTAAAAAAGAAATAAAAAAGAAAAGACAGAAAAACACCGCGCCAAAAAAGAAAAAAAAAAGAAGATAGAAAAACACCGCGCCAAAAAAGAAAAAAAAAGAAGACAAAAACACCGCGCTAAAAAAGAAAAAAAGGAAAAAACACCGCGCTAAAAAAAAAAAAAAACAGAAATACACCGCACTAAAAAAGAAAAAAAAGACAGAAAAACACCGCGCTAAAAAAGAAAAAAAAAAGAAGACAGAAAAACACTGCGCTAAAAAAGAAAAAAAAAGAAGACAGAAAAACACCGCGCTAAAAAAGGAAAAAAAAAAGAAGACAGAAAAACACCGCGCAAAAAAAAAAAAAGAGAAAAACACCGCGCTAAAAAAAGAAAAAAAAAGAAAAAAACACCGCGCTAAAAAAGAAAAAAAGAAGACAGAAAAACACCGCGCTAAAATAGAAAAAAAAAAAAGACAAAAACACCGCGCTAAAAGAGAAAAGAAAAGACATAAAAACACCGCGCTAAAAAATAAAAAAAAAAATAAAAAAAAACACCGTGCTTAAAAAAAAGAAAAGACAAAAACACTGCGCTAAAAAAGTAAAAAAAGAAAACAAACATAAAACACTGTGCTAAAAAAATGGGCGTCACAGGATGAAAAATTGATGTAGACATTAACCTGGAAATCTGTGAAAAATGACTTTAGGCAATTATTTTATGAGGGTGACGATATTCATACTACTGTACACAATCCTTAAAACTGAATACTTAAGTGCTAGAATGTCTCTGCACTAGCTAAGGGTTCCAGGGTGTCAAACTCACGGCCCACGTCACAAATTTGGACCCTTGGATGGTCGTGAGTGGCCCGCGATATTCCCTGATTAACCTGTTTCGTTCCTCTTAACCCATCTGCTGCGATTGGCACGGATTTGTCTTTCAGTGGTAGCCTGGTAACATATAGTCCCAGGTCTTTCTCTGCCTCTGTGGTGGATAGTGGAGTGTTTCCCATGTGGTATTGGTGTGCTGGATATCCTCTCCCATGGTGCAGGACTTTACATTTTTCTTCATTGAATTGTAGCTGCCACCTGTTGTTCCATTCCTGTAGCTTGGTGAGGTCTGACTATAGGAAATCCGCAGTCAAGGGGTTAACTCTTTTTAGGAACAGTGAGTAGCGGGCTTTTTTTTCTTCATTATTGTTTCCTTTTTTTTATGCCCTTGAACTGTCTCCTTTGCTGTAAAAAAAAGGGTCCACAGGTGAAGGAGTGACTGGAGGAATGAACGCGACAAAGAAGGTTGTGAGCCACTGTCCTCAGCAATTTCTCGGGTATATTCTTTCCTTTACTTCCTTCCATTTTCTGTGACTCAGCACGAAGAAAAGAGGAAAGTACAATTCGCTTCATCATATCTGCACGGGAAGGAGATTACGACAACCCCCTTCACTCAGTCCTATGTAATCTTCTCTCCGTGGTATACTGAGTAATTAATAATCCCAAGGGGGGAGTCGACAATCTAAATGAAGTTCACTTTGGTTGGGGATTTTTTTTGCGATTTTTTCTAAATAACACTATGGTCATTTATTTTTTCCTTCTGTTTTTTTTATTTTTCTTTCTTTTTGTGCTCTAATCCGTCTCCATTCCCTGAAAACACACACACACACACACACACACACACACACACACACACACACACACACACACACACACACACACACAAAGCCGACACTTTAATCAATTCAGTTTTTTTTTTCCGCGATATCCTGGAGCCCTATCTCTAAGTTCGTATAACCCAGTGTTTCCTGGAATCAAACACAAGACCACGTTCTTGTGGCCCTAACGTTCATTTGATGCAGCAAGTGATCGTCTACGTCCATATAATCAAATATTTCCTAAAATCGAGCTCAAGAAGGAGAGTTTCAACACCTTCACTTAACCCTCTACGTTCATTTGATCCAATATTTAATGCTCCATGTTAATTTCACCCAAAGTTTCCGAGAATCGACCCTGGGGAAGACAAGAGGAGGAAGTCACGTTCATTTTTAAACTAACACAATCTCCCTTTGTTGTGTTTGTAGTCTACCAGCACTTCATTACTCTTGACTGCACTACAACGTACCTGTAATATGTGGCAACTGGTTATATCCCATCCTCGTCGACGTGTCCGTGGTGTCCGTCTTGAGGGGGATGGATAGGCGTGGAGGCACACAGTATTTATTGAGTAAGCTCTACATTACACCCTGAATCTCAGCGCCTTGTATCCTCTTGTGTGTGTGTGTAGAATCCTCTAGGAGCTATATGTAGCTGAAACTTACATATGGTATACAATCCTAGTATATAAACATACAAAAGTATAAAGGTATCAAAACTTCTATAAAGGGATTTGGATTCCTTGTTACTACATAGTTTTGTCTGGGCGCTTACAAAGAAAACTTTACATTAATGCATAACTTATAAATACTTAATACCATACTTAATCTACGTACATATCACCTTCCGGCACTTTGTCATTTTCCTCCGATTAAAACACAAACAAACAAATAAAAGAGGGGAGTCTAAATCACGTTGCTTTTTTTATAATGGGAATAGTTTTTTTTGTTCAGCGCGCTTCTTGGAAACATCATTTACTGGAACGTACTTTATCTTTTCTTCCATTTTTTCTTCTTTCTTTCTCTTTGTTCTTTAATCTGTTTCCTTTTCCTGTACCACAAACACAGACGCACACACACTCAGAGCAGACGACTCTCGCCCTTATTGTCACCAAATATCAGCAGTCGCTTCCTTTAATTTTCCTACGACCATTTTTACTTCGGTTGAAACATGTCATGTGTACCTTTTACATGGAGGTGTTCACGCCCACCTATACTCTATATACTCTCCGGTCACCGCCGAGTAAAGCTGACAGATACTTCAGCTCGGGGTCGTACTCTAAGTCTGAAACATCTTGGCGTCCTGGCACACATGTTTGAGTAGCCTTTCGTAGGAGCTCGGCGGATTTCCAAGGGTAATTTATGACCCGTCCAGTAGTTTGATCCTTCTTCTATGCCATGAACCTAAAAAAACACTCATTAGAACTCCACTGATCTCCTTTTTGGTCAGTGGAAACAGTTGATGAGAAGGGTGGAGGCGTCTGACAATACTGACTTTAGAGGAGGGCACGGTGCTGCCCCCTGCTTGTCTGGAGGGCACGGTGCTGCCCCCTGCTTGTCTGGAGGGCACGGTGCTGGCCCCTGCTTGTCTGGAGGGCACGGTGCTGGCCCCTGGTTGTCTGGAGGGCACGGTGCTGCCCCCTGCTTGTCTGGAGGGCACGGTGCTGCCCCCTGCTTGTCTGGAGGGCACGGTGCTGCCCCCTGCTTGTCTGGAGGGCACGGTGCTGCCCCCTGCTTGTCTGGAGGGCACGGTGCTGCCCCCTGGTTGTCTGGAGGGCACGGTGCTGCCCCCTGCTTGTCTGCAGGGCACGGTGCTGCCCCATGCTTGTCTGGAGGGCACGGTGCTGCCCCCTGCTTGGCTGGAGGGCACTGTGCTGCCGCCTGGTTGCCCTCATCCTGCAGTCCTTACCCCTGCGTGGCGTGCTGGCCTGGGTGCAGCAGCGGCCGTGGCCTCGTGCGTCGGGAGCAGGGTCTCACGCACGACCTCAGCCCTCTGTAATTCCTGAGGGTGTGCCCATGGGTGCTCGCCTCGGTGTGAGGTAAGCATCATTATCGGAGTCTAAGTTTTCGGCCTCGTGGCTGGGTCGGTGCCCTGAGGGTGTGCCCGGGGGGCCTCGCCTCGGTGTGAGGCAAGCATCATCATCGGAGTCTAAGTTTTCGGCCTTGTCGCTGGGTGGATGCTCGGAGATATTCTCGTAGATTGGAGGCTCGGAGACATTCTCGTAGATTGGAGGCCCGGGGATCTCCTCGTAGATTGGAGGCTCGGGGATCTGCTGGCAGATTAGAGGGTCGGGGAACTCGTCGTAGATGTGCTCCTCGTCGTCGTCGAAGATGTGCTCCTGCTGCCGCGGCGCCACGCGCGGGAGCACGGTGGGGCCCGTGGGCGGCTCCACGTGGCTGTCGCTGACCGCTTCCTCGCCACCGACGCGCCAGGAGGCGGCCAGTCCACGCCGCGTCGGCACGCGGGGCACTGCGGGAAGAATGTGACCATTACCACGATGACGACGACGACCGTCACGAAGGGGGAGAGAGAGAGAGAGAGAGAGAGAGAGAGAGAGAGAGAGAGAGAGAGAGAGAGAGAGAGAGAGAGAGAGAGAGAGAGAGAGGTAAAGAAAAAAAAAGGATGTATTGGAGGAGATAATGGAAGTCTGAGCGTATGTGATATGAAGTTAAGATTGTCCCTCCTCCTTCTCATCCTACTCCTCCTCCTTATCCTCCTCCTCCTACTCCTTCTCCTTAATCGTATATTCCCAAAAGTTGTTTATAGTGGAATACTTAGATGTGCATTCTTTTTGTTTGTTTGTCTGGTCGACGTGTTTGTTTGCTGGGTTTTTTTTTTTTGGTTTTTCTCTTCTCTTAATTTGGCGTTCCATGTTTATTTTGTCTGTCTGTTTCGGGCCTCAGTTCTCAGTCTCTTTCCGTCCCTTACCGTCAGCAGGTATTCCTAAACTCCCTTCCGTCTTCACATAAAAGAATTCCGCGCCCTGTTCAGTTAATTAATCTGTTACAATGTATTCCTAAACTCCCTTCCGTCTTCACATAAAGGAACTGCACGCCCTGTTCAGTTCTCAGTCTCTTTCCGTCCCTTACCGTCAGCAGGTATTCCTAAACTCCCTTCCGTCTTCACATAAAAGAATTGCGCGCCATGTTCAGTTAATTAATCTGTTGCAATGTATTCCTAAACTCCCTTCCGCCTTCACATAAAAGAATTCCGCGCCATGTTCAGTTAATTAATCTGTTGCAATGTATTCCTAAACTCCCTTCCGCCTTCACATAAAAGAATTCCGCGCCCTGTTCAGTTAATTAATATGTTGCAATGTATTCCTAAACTCCCTTCCGTCTTCACATAAAAGAATTCCGCGCCCTGTTCAGTTAATTAATCTGTTACAATGTATTCCTAAACTCCGTAAATGCTTCAGGGGGTCGGCGCGGCAGCACACACACATTTGACACGCTTCTTGAAGGAGTTTTGGGCATTTCCAGGGGTTGTTTAATGACCCTGGTGGTAGTGTGACCCTTCTTCTATGCTATGAGGGTGAAAAAAAAACACTCATGAAAACCCGTTTGATCTCCTTTTTGACCTTTGTAAATAGTTGACGTGAGAGTTGGGCACGTCTGGGGAGGAGGAGGAGGAGGAGGAGGAGAGAGAAATAAAAAGAAAAAAAAGAAAAAAAGGAGAAAGAAGAAGAATGAGGAGAAAAAGAAGAGGAAGAAGAAGAAGAAAAAGAAGAAGAAGAAGTAAAAAAAGGATAAAAAGAAGAGGAAAGAAGAGAAGTACAAGGAGAATGTGGAAAAAAGAAAAAGTTAAAGAAGAAAGAGAAGAAGAAAAAGAAAAAGATTAAAAAAAAGATGAAAGAAAAGAAGAAAAAGAAGACAAAAAGAGTAGGCCATCCATCTACAGATCTATCCATTGTAGTGAGTTAGGAAGACAAGAAGATCACCAGCAGAGCGAGCCGGCCCCTAGTTAGCCTTGTTGTAGTAATGAACAGGACAGCAGGTCACTACTTGGGTTCAGCAGGCAAGAAAATGAGAGAGAGAGAGAGAGAGAGAGAGAGAGAGAGAGAGAGAGATTTACCTGGATTTACCCATCGCTGCCAGTAACACATCGTCAGCACCACTAGCAGAACAACAACAACAACAACAATCATCACCGGCACGACTATGATGGCGATGGTGGTGGTGGTGGTGGTGGTGGTTGTAGGAGTGGTGGTGGTGGTGGTGGTGGTGGGGTGGGAGGTGCAGTTTATCCTTGAGTATCTGTCTTGTTTGTATCCTTCTACAGTGCATTGCCGCGTGTACGATAATCTCCACCTTGAGGGCCCGTGAGCCATAACAGTAACATTCACGGCATTAAGGAAGTGGCCTGTTCTGCGGCACCTAAGATAACAATCACCAGTCCGTACACCAAAGCCAAGAAAGCCATCATTGTTGTTGTCATCGTTCCTCCTTCTCTCTACACCTACCAACAACCTCCACCACCGTGCGTCCAGAGGGAAGCAAGTGTTGTCCAGCGTGAACCAGGCGTCCTGCTGCCAGCCATCGCCCGCCGCCACGAGCCTAACCCCCTTGAAGCCTGGGTCGGGGTGCACGAACAAGTCCATGCCCCAGCCGAGCTTCAGATTTTTCAGGGTGTAAATGTTCGCCCATTCATCATCCTCCGAGATGGTAGTATTGGCGGGGCAGCGTGGGTCCAGGCCTGGGCTGAGGGAGGCTCCGGGCGCGGGCAACAATGACTTTAGAAACACCATGAGTAAGGACAGCCTGGTGTTCATCGTGGCTCACCGTGTGTGTGTGGGTGTGCGTCTGTGTGTGTGGGGGGGGTGTCTGTGTGTGTGTGTGTGTGTGTGTGTGTGTGTGTGTGTCTATGTGTGTGTGTGTTGGGATCGAGTCGTGCGCGCCTCTTCCCAGCTTGGATAGATATTTCAACGAGCAGCGACCACTCGCGTCACGAAGAGGGAGACACTGGAGCTCGTAGATCATTCTCCTCCTTTTTCAAGCACTGGGGCAGGATGTTGCGCGCGGGTACATGCACACGCCTTGACATGGCGCCGCCTGCGACACCCTTAGCCTTGTCTTCTTAGCAGCAGGCGAAAGGAAGGGAAATAACCAGAAAAGAATGGAGACGAAAGGGAAGAAAGAAGAAGAAAAGAATACAAAGGAAAAGAAAGGAGAGCAATGGAGGAAGAACAAGAACAATAACAAGAAGAAGTTAAAGAAGAACAAGAGGTAGACAAAAGAAGGGAAAAAATCAGAAAATAATGGAGACGAAAGAGAAGAAAGAAAGCATGGAGACAGGAAGCCTGGCAGCGTGGGGGGAGAGAGAGAGAGAGAGAGAGAGAGAGAGAGAGAGAGAGAGAGAAGAAGATAAAACTTGGAGAAGGAGAAAATGAAAGTCAGAGTGTATGTGATAATTATGACGTTATGATTCACACTCCTCCTCCTCCTTCTCCTCCTGCTCCTCCTTCTCCTCCTCCTCCTCCTCCTCCTCCTCCTAACCGGATATAGAAGAATACTCAAATTTGAATGTCAGCTCCGGAGACTTTACTAACGTTCGTCAAGCTAATCCATTCTCTCTCTCTCTCTCTCTCGCCCTTTTTATCAAAAGATATTTGCAACCCACTGACAAAACACCAAGAAACAGTAACGTTGAACATTTGTGCGTGCGAGTAAACACTGCAAAAGTCAATTTAAATATATCTGTCACTTACAGGCCTCCGGGGCAATCACTCGATGCCGATCTTGATATGTACAGCGTCTTAAGGCAGTCACTTAATAACAGCGACTCACTGATATTAGGAGACTTTAACCTCCCCCATATCGACTGGGCGACACTGTCGGGTACAGAAGGTGAGTCCCATAGAATGATCGAATTTTTAGAGGCAAATTCTCTCTCTCTCTCTCTCTCTCTCTCTCTCTCTCTCTCTCTCTCTCTCTCTCTCTCTCTCTCTCTCTCTCTCTCTCTCTCTCTCTCTGTATAGGCTGTGAAGTTATGATTCCTCCTCCTCCTCCTCCTCCTCATTAACCGTAAATTCCCCAAACTTAAAAGATTCAAAATAGCGGAATACTTAAATTTGGATGCTAGCTCCGGAGACTTTACCAACACTCGGCAATTTTATTTTTTTTTTTTTTTTTTATATACATATTTTTATACCCCACCTGAAGCAGTTTCTAGGGTATTCTCCGGTTAGATGACGTATGGCGAGTCCTCCCTATCTGGAAACCGAGCCCGTCCTCCTCCCAGCCACCCTGCAGCATATTATTTTAACAGTTGGAGTAGCGCACAGTTGTAAGTCCATGCAGCCTTTTCCATCCTCATATAATTATTGCTGCATCTGATTTTGTTTCCTTCACTAAATTCGTTCAGGCGCATTCTTCTTCCCTTTTCTTCTATTTTCTCTTTATTTTATCTTCCTTTCTTTTTCGTCTTCTCTTTCCTTTTCTCTTTTCCTCTTTCTTTTTAGTCTTATTTTTACTTTGTTTTCAGTCTGACGTGTTTGCTGAGTGTGTTTCTCTCCTGCTTTGTTCAGTTTTTCTTTGCTTCAGTGTCCCATATTTTCTGTGCCTGCGTCGCGTGCCTCAGTTGTCAATTTCTTTCCTTCCATTTCATGTCCAGCTTCTCACCATCGACCTGTCAGCCTCTTCCAGTCTCCCTTGTAGTACTTGTTGCAGGGAGTCCTCTGTTTCTTGATGTTATCTGTCCATCTCTTTCGTGGCTTTCATCACTGGTGGGGCCTGATGGTCGGCCCAGCCCGTTGTGGCGCAGGCGAGTGTTTATAGCGGCGCCATCTTGTTTTCGCTCATACTGCTCCCCGGAGCTCATTTTTGAGCCTCTCTTTGAAGAGGTAATCTAGAGTCCGCGTTTATAGGTAGTTTTCAGGGCAGCATGTGGGTAGTCTTAGATCACTCAGCGGTGACTAAAAAAGACCAGCTGTGTGGCAGCCAGGATTCGAACCCGCATCCCTCCTTGATCTCCCGGACGTGGCGCCGGCACGGTAACCAATCGGCCACCGCCTTGATAGTTTTTTACCTTCCATTCTCATGACATGCCCATACCATCGTGGCTGTGCTCTTTCCACAAATCTAAAATGCTTCCAACATATAATTCCTGCCGAATGTTTCCATTTCTTAATCTGTCTCTTCTGGTTACTCCCTTCACGAGGCGCAGTGTCCTCATCTCTGCAGCCTGAATTTTGCTCCTGTGTTGCTTGTAAGGGTCCAGTACTCACACCCGCAAGTGGGTAGGCCTTAAGATAGTTTCATATGTTATTTTCTTCACCTCTTGTGGGACACGTCTGTCTTTAAGAGGGCAGAGGAGGGTCACGTTTTTGCTGTAGATAATGATGCAGTCTTCCATGGCTTTCATTTCCAGCTGTGTGGTCAAACACTACATTATTATAAGTATTTCGCTTCTGTAACTTGTATTAGTTCTACATTTTCTATCTGCATGTTAACCTCCCCCTGTTCTCTTCCAGCAGTCATTAACTCTGTTTTCCCAAGGTTTAGTTTGAGCCCATGCCCCTTTAATACAGTATTCCAGAGGCTGATCGTGCTTGCAAACTCTTCCGGGTCTCCCTCCACCAAGCCCACGTCACCAGCGTAAATGAGAACAGCAGCGTTCTCCAGGCTGTGTTCGTTAACTCCCTTCCGTCCCATGTAGTTATTTCCGCGTCTCATTCCCTTTTTATTTTCGTTCGGTTAATCTGGCTCAGTGTGTTCGTAAGCTCCCTTCCGTCCCATGTAGTTATTTCCGCGTCTCATTCCCTTTTTATTTTCGTTCGGTTAATCTGGCTCAGTGTGTTCGTAAGCTCCCTTCCGTCCCATGTAGTTATTTCCGCGTCTCATTCCCTTTTTATTTTCGTTCGATTAATCTGGCTCAGTGTGTTCGTAAGCTCCCTTCCGTCCTATCCAATTTTCAAACCTTTCGCCGCCCCAGCACACATATTTGACGCGCTGTTTGAAGGAGTTTCGTGCATATCCAACGGTTGTTTAATGACTCTGGTGGTAGTTTGACCCTTCTTCTGTGTTATGATTGTGAATAAAACACTAGTAAAAACTAATGATCCCGCCCATGCCCTCTGTGAGCGGCGGAAGCGTCTGGGAATACCAACCGACCCTGGAGACGAAACATTTGGTGGCGGTGACGGGACGCGCGCTTCCTGTGCTGATGACACGTCCAGCGTGGCAACGGGTACTGCGAGGAGAGGAGGAGGAGGAGGAGGAAGAAGAAGAAGAAGAAGAAGAAGAAGAAGAAGAAGAAGAAGAAGAAGAAGAAGAAAAAGAAGAAGAAAGAGAAAAAGAAAAAGAAGAAAAAGAAAGAGAAGAAGGAGAAAAGAAGTAGGGCGAGAGAAAAGAAAGAGAACGCCTGGAGGAAGAGACGGAAGGCAGGGGCGAGAGTAAGGAGATGAGGGAAGGGAGGGAGAAGGAAGAATTAAAGGAGGAAAGTAAAGGGCGGGAGGAAACAACAACAATAACACAAACGAGAAAAATGAAAACGAATATACATATGAGAGAGAGAGAGAGAGAGAGAGAGAGAGTTATCGTTTCCTTTTCCTCTCTCTCTCTCTCTCTCTCTCTCTCTCTCTCTCTCTCTCTCTCTCTCTCTCTCTCTCTCTCCCCCCACAAAGACACAGAATCACGGCTATATTAACTCACAAAAAATAGACACACACACACACACACACACACACACACACACACACACAGATAAAAAAAAACTTGTGTGTGTATATTTTAAGAGAGAGAGAGAGAGAGAGAGAGAGTGTGTGTGTGTTGCCCTCTGCGCCCCTCTTGCCCCCCACGTGTGATGCCCTCTGCGCCCCTCTTGCCCCCCACGTGTGTGCTGCCCTCTGCGCCCCTCTTGCCCCCCACGTATGTGCTGCCCTCTGCGCCCCTCTTGACCCCCACGTGTGTGCTGCTGGAGCTGCACCTCCCGCCTAGCACCAAGCTGTCAAGGTTATATCCCCGCATCAACCACCTTTGCCCCCCACGAAACGGACGCCCCATCCCACCCCCGCTGCACTCAAAATGCCACATCACTCACTGATAGCGCGCCCTAAAGGTTTATGTGGCTACGAACCAGGCGAATGGTGTGCTGTTTGCGGGAAGACAGTAATTAACAAGCCGTCCGTCCGCTGCTGCACTCCTGGCTGCCCAAACGTGTGCCACCCTCACTGCCTCCTCAACACCCAAGAGCACTTCAGTTGTGAGGCCGTCGACTCCCTGAGACAACACCTGGGCATCCCTGACTCCGTGATCTACCTGAACAGCAATCAAGATCATCTCCTCTGCCCCACTCCTTCCACCTCTGAAGAGGACGCAGAACTTCACCAACTTGAGAGCGGCGAGCTGGTTAACATCATCAAGCAGCTTAGGAAGGAGAACAGGAGATACAAGTCTACCTTCGCCTCTTTCGACAAAACCGCCGAAGACATTGCTGACAACCGTGACGCGGTAGTAACCATCCTGAACTTCATCGACTACATCGCGGCCACACAGAGCAGCCTCAATAACCTCACCGTCACCAGCACATCCTGCTTTGCCCGAGGACACAGCATTGACAAGGATTGGAAGCACCAAGTCGCCCACCACCGCGGAGCAAACGACTGGTGGACCTCAGGCAAGCCGCGTCAGCTCCAGAAATCCTCCACTGGCACCGTCTCCACCGCTACTCAAAGTGATTTACCTGATACCCTCCCAAACCCCTCAAGACCTGCCCCTGTCACCACTGAGGCATCAACCCCTCACACAATTAAACCTCAACTCAGCCCACTCTCAAGCTCAGTTGACCAGCCCAGAGATACATCCGTAATAAACACCCAAATATCATCAGGCGCTGTACCCAAGAACACAGCAGCCACCATCACAAGGGAAGATTACCTATCATCCAATTCCTCATCCATCCCCATCAACACTATACCTGACTCTCAGGCCAATCCCCGGTCCTCAGCACCGAGCGGTCAGAGCTCAGACGACCATCGAAAGCGAAGAAGTCACGCCCAAAACCTGCCCACTCCCCAAGGCATAGACACCGCTGACACACGGAGGAACAAGAGTCCCGCCCGGCGACAAAGTCATCCTCCCCCCCCCAGAACACCTCGCCACAGCCGCCCCAGGAACCCTTATACCTCCTTGCGCCCACACCCTGTTCCACTCCTGTCCCTGCCTTCCCCTATAGTCTGTTCAGAGCAAGAAGGCGGTTCAGGGTGGAGCTGGTATCGTCGTTTACCTCTACCCATGCTGCCAAATCAGCTTTCGTACATGCGTCTCTCTCTTATTTCCCATCCATGTGCTATTTGAAAGCGATATTTTATATATTCTGTATATAGTAAAGGAAGGTACATAGTACAATGACTGTCGATGTTTAGGATTATAACAAGGATTTGTATAAATTCTATGACATGTGGCAGCGATTTTTTCCAATGTTGCCACGTTGTGGTGTTGGCAGTGGTGGTGGTGGTGGTGGTCGGTGTGTCCCCCTAGGTCCCTCCCCCGGGTAGAGAGGGAGAGAGAGGGAGAGAGAGAGAGAGAGAAACAGGTGGGTTGTGGGTGGATAGGCCGGGAGAGAGTGCTAAGCTGATAATTGGCGGTCGAACTGGCAGCGCTGCACTCATGGGAATTCTGGAATCTGCCACGCCTTGAACCGCCTTCATGCTCCGAACAGACTATAGTAGGACCACTCCCAAAGAATTTTGCAACCATTGCAAGAGGAGTGGCCATACTAGAGGCACCTGCCGCTGGCTAAGCTGGTGCGACTACTGCTACCGCGAAGGTCACACCACAGCTAACTGCCGTGCCTCCCATGCCCAAGAAAGGCATGAAAAGATCTACCGCCAGTTGTCCGAGCAGACAGCCGTCACCTCCCTCCTCATCGAGACACTAAATAAGCACCTCACACAGCCTCCTCTCCCCAGTTACCTAGCGTCTCAGCGCCAAGCACCTCATCCCTCTCAACACCCCTACAACCCTTGGAATTATGCCGACCCAACCTTCCAAGAGAAACTGACGATTATGTCTACTAACATCAGAGGCCTCCAAACTAACATAGGAGATCTAACACACTCCTATGTTATCCCGCACTCCCCAGACATCATAGCCACAGTGGAGACCTTTCTCAATCCCACCATTCCCGCCAACTTTGGGCATATTCAAGGGTACTCAAGATGGCACCAAAGAGACCGAGCCCACGGTACCTTCCGGGGAATCGCAGTCTGCTTCCGTGACGGTCTTGCTGTGGAGGCCCTCGATGTCGACATGGAACGCCACCTCGAAATGGCATTCTTCAGGCTGTGGACAAGACAACGCGACTCCATCCTGCTCTGTGTATGCTACCGGCCACAGTGGCAGGGGAGCGACCCCATCCACTTCCTCCACACAAATCTCGACACCCTTCTGCTCCAGCATTCCTGCAAACATCTCATTGTGGTGGGGGACATGAATCAGTACTTGGTGGCAAGGCAGTTCGAAGACCTTCTGACCATGTACGGCCTCACGAACCACGTTGATTTCCCTACACATATCTCCGGCTCCTCCCTGGACCCAGTCATTACAGACCTGCTAGAGGAAGTGGTCACCTGTCATCCCCTAGGTATGGTTGGTTCCTCTGACCATTCTGCTGTTCTCACCACCATCAAGACCTCAATAGAACACGACGGAGCCACCGCCCGTGTGAACTGGTTGTGGTCCCGGGGAGATTGGAACAGCCTGAAGGCAAATCTGGACTCCATCGTGTGGACGGATATCCTCCACGGAGACGTCAACACCCTAGTGGAGAACTTAACAAACCATCTTCTGTCTCTGCAACAAGAATATGTGCCCAGCCAGTCATATAAATCAAAACCAATTGATCAGCCCTGGTTCGGCTATCAGTGCAGGATAGCCGCGGACACCAAGAGTAGGGCTTGGCTGCGTTACAAGTCCCATCCTTCTCAGCATAATAAAACCTTACACAGAGAAGCCTGCAAGAACATGAGCCGGGTGCAAAAACAGGCTATACAACGCTGGAAGGAGGTAATGAAGACCAAGCTCAGCGGACAGTCTGTGGGTAACAAGGAGTGGTGGAGTGGAGTGAAGCAACAACAAGGCCTCTCAGCCGACAACGCCATCCCACCCCTCGTCAGGCCAGATGGGTCAGTGGCTATGCGCGACAAAGACAAGGCGGAGCTACTGGCGGCCCACTTCTCTTCCAAAATGTCAGTACCTGATCCCCTCCGCGCCCCCCGAAGCTGCCATCCCTCACCAGGGCCTCTCTGGAGAGTCTCACTGTCACCATGGAGGAGGTTAAAAATCTGCTGCTGCAAATAGACCCCAAGAAAGCCCTAGGGCCTGACAACATCAGCCCTCACCTGCTAAAAAGATGCGCTGGCCAGCTTGCCCTACCACTTACCACCGTCTTCAATAACATCCTTTCCACCTCCAAGTGGCCCACACTTTGGAAGAAAGCAAGAGTGGTGGCCATATACAAGAAAAAAGGCAAACAGGACCCAAAGAACTACCGCCCAGTATCCCTCCTCTCCACTGTTGGGAAAATCTTGGAGTCCCTTATAACAACCAAACTCACGGCCTTCCTCGATGCCCACCATCTCCTCAACTCCAAGCAATTCGGCTTCCGGCAGCAAGATCTGCTGCAGACCTGCTGCTCCTTAACTCTGCCTCATGGAACCACTCGCTGGACAGGGGACTCGACACCTTTAGCCGGAGCCTTCGACAGGGTTTGGCACCAAGGCCTCATCGCCAAGCTGAAGAGCCTAGGTGTGCTAGGCGCCCTCCTGCAACTCATTGGGGACTACCTCCAGGACAGGGCGTTACAGGTGGTGATTAACGGCCACACCTCAAGCCAGCACCCCATCAATGCAAGCGTGCCCCAGGGCAGTGTACTAGGGCCTCTACTGTGGAATGTTTATTTCAATGACATTCTCCAGCTCATCCCTGAGGCCCAGGCGTACGCTGACGACTGCACCCTTGCCTTCACCAGCGACAGACAGGACTGGCAAGGCACAGTGTGTCGCATCAACATGGCACTCGACAAAATTATCGCCTGGAGTGGCTGCTGGCAAGTCACCCTGGCCCCTGACAAAACGCAAGCAATGGTAATGTCCCGCAGGTGAGATATAAACAATCTAGCCGGGCCGGGGATACAACTGGAGGGGAAAACGTTACCCCTTCAAGACTCCATCTCCATTCTCGGAGTGGAGTTCGACGCGGGACTCTCCTTCACCAACCATGGTAAAAAAAAAAAAATAAAAAAAATGCAGCATGGAAACTCAGCTGTGTACGGCGCATCTCCCATCTACTTGACGCCAAAGGGACTGAGGTGCTCTACAAGGCACAAGTACGCCCCCTCATGGAGTACTCCCCCCTCGCCTGGTCCTCCTGCCCTCCATCCTACCTTGCAACCCTGGATCGTGTCCAGGCCAGAGCCCAGCGTCTGATACAGCGCACAGGTCCTCAGCACGCGCGTGCCTCCCTGCAACCTCTCCAGGAGCGCAGGGATGTGGCAGGCCTGCGTGTAATGTACAAGGCACACAACCTAAACACATCCCACCTGGCAGCTCTGAAGCTCCCTGCGCCCCCAACCCCCATACACTCCACCCGAGCAGCACCCCACAGGCAGGAACAAGTGGCTGTACCCTTCTCCAGGACGGAACACCACTTCCGCTCCTTCCAGCCCCGCTACAGCCGCCTGTGGAACCAGCTTGTCAGCCACACCGACCTCCACCATCGCGCGTCACTTCAAGACTTTAAGCGGGAGGTGAACAGCTGGATTAGGACCTCTAGGCAGTAATTCAATGTGTCTTGTATGTAGCTATAGATAGATGAAGCTTAAAACCTTCAACTTTAGCACAATATTCTGTTTCTGTTTAAATAAAAAAAAAAAAAAAAAGAGAGAGAGAGAGAGAGAGAGAGAGAGAGAGAGAGAGAGAGAGAGAGAGAGAGAGAGAGAGAGAGAGTGTGTGTGTGTGTGTGTGTGTGTGTGTGTGTGTGTGTGTGTGTGTGTGTGTGTGTGTGTGTGTGTGTGTGTGTGTGTGTGTGTGTGTGTGTGTGTGTGTGTGTGTGTGTGTGTGTGTGTGTGTGTGTGTGTGTGTGTGTGTGTGTGTGTGTGTGTGTGTGTGTGTGTGTGTGAGAGGGGAGGAGATGGAAGAAGAGAAGGAGGGAATAAGAAGGAAGACAGCAATGAAAAGGAAGACAGAGTAAGAGGAAGAAGAGGAGGAGGAGGAGGAGGAGGAGGAGGAGAAGGAGGTGATAAGAAGGAAGAAAATAATGAAAGGGAAGTAGAGAGAAAGATGATGATGAGGAGGAGGAGAAGGAGGAGGAGGAGGAGAAGGAGGACGATTTAAATGAATGAGGAATGAGATGAAGAAAAAAAATTGGAGAAGGAAGAAAAGAATAAGTAATTTTTATCTCTTCCTCCTTTCCATTCTCTTTTCCCTTGTCCTCTCTCTCTCTCTCTCTCTCTCTCTCTCTCTCTCTCTCTCTCTCTCTCTCTCTCTCTCTCTCTCTCTCTCTCTCTCTCTCTCTCTCTCTCTCTCTCTCTCTCTCTCTCTCTCTCTCTCTCTCTCTCTCTCTCTCTCTCTCTCTCTCTCTGTGCACCTGCGCATTTCTAGTTCGTGTACGCGTGAAAATCAACAGTTGTGGTAGATATTCAAGCTTATTTTTCAATAATATGTTTGAATGTTTATGTATAAAAAAACAACTCAGTTGTTTGCATGGATAATCTAACACACAAGAACGCGAAAAGATAAGCTTGTATCAAATAACTTAGTCACGTCATGCTCGAACGATCAATGATTTTTCATATTCATTGATTGATAGCTCCTTTCAGGTATATTAAAAGACATCTGGCTCTGCAAGTGCAAATAAAGGGTATCTTAATAATTTACTACATGTAAATAACGATTAATAATCGAAATAACATGAAATATTAAATAATAACTGTTGAATGCGATGCTGGCTATTTCGAATATTTAGGCGACGCATGTTATTTACATGAAACATCAAAATTTCTTATGTATAGACACTTGCAGAGCCATATATCACGTCGTGTACCTGAATGAGATGAAATATGGGTGTCTGAAAGGTTATAGATCATTCGAGTATGATCAGACTATATTTGATATACAAATTGTTCATTCGTGTGATTCTATGGTAGATTATCGATGTAAATTGATATGTTTCAGTTAATATAAGAGGGCTTGAGTTTTTTGTATGCTGAATCATTCAAATATTTCACTGAAAATATAAAGTTGACCTTCACGCAATCACGAGCGCTGCGGGTGTCTGCTGGGCGCCTGCCCAGAGAGCCCGTGCCTCCGTCGCTGCTCGCCGGCTATTACCCGTGGCTGTAGCGGCGGCGGGCGTCTACACCCGCCTCACGCCAGCGGCGGGTTCCCCCCTGCGACGGGCCGTCGTAAGACAAAGGCCCGTTCCCCCTATTTAGGGGATAAATCCCATAAGAAGAAGAATCACGAGCTCACAATGCGCAGATGCCACATCCACGTTCACGAGTGGCCAGACGCCAGACGGAATGAAACGGACTAAACCTTGTAGGAAAAACTTGAGCGTCTTCTTCAGATCTTTCTGCATTTTTGGCTTTTGCTTCCTCAATTTTTTATCTCAGTAGTTCTCTGTCTTCCTTGTCTAGACAACGTCTTACGAAGCCATTCTTGAACTCTGGACCCTTCTTCATGGAGCTTGTTTGCATCTCTCAATACCTCTTCCATTATGATAGTGCTCTGGAATGTCACCTTTATAGGCCTATTTTTCCCTGCCTCAAACTTTCCAAGCCTGTGGAATTCCTCAATATCCTTGCCACATAATTCTTCCTGTAGCACCCTATTAGTGATTTCCATGATGTTCTTTAGGTCAACCTTATCTTGTGTCCTCCTCTTTTTTGCCAATTATTACAACAGATTTATTCCTGTCTACTGTTTCCCTGATCAGTCTAGGATTTTTCCGGATTACATCTTTGACTTCCCGTGTAATGTCTACTTGACTAGCTTGCCTTTGCTCTACATTTTGACTGTTCTTCAATTCCTCCTGCTGCTTAAGTATCTCAGCAAAGGTAGTTTTTATTTCATCCTTGACTGAGTTTACCTTGTGAACTGATTCTTCAAACTCCTCTTTTTGCAAAATGGTATTTGCCTGCTTGATCACTTCCTCATTTTTTTTTTTTTCAGTTTCAAGTTGCATTGATACATATCCGCGCCCATTTCTTTTAAGTTTTCTTCCATGTCACTTATTTCTGCCAACAGTTCACTGATTTGGCCATCTTTTCTATTCACTTCTCTGGTAAGCTCATCTACCTTTTCCTTTAATTTCTCATTCTCCTTCTTATTTTCCTCTGCCTCCACACTCTCTGCTCTATCAATAAGACTTTTCACTCCCTCCATGTCCTTCCTGTGCCTCGTAAAGTGGGACATTTATTACCAGTGTTATTCCGCCTTCCGACACCCTGCTGTTGCTACACCATCGGAATGTGCCTGCCTCAGCAGATATGTTTGTGCTGGGCTTCTCTCACCTGGCAGATGCCACTTTCCCAATTTTTTGTCTCTTTCTATAGTAAACTATGCATGTCATTTCCAAATGTTTAGTACTAGGGTGAAGAGTGTATTGGTTTTACGACATACTGACCTGTACTCTAAAATGTCGTCGTGTGTGTGAACGTGTTGTCGGCCGTGAGGGGTGGCTGAGCACACTCCGGTGCTGGAACAGCTCGTCCGGTAATTAATAAGGAAGGTCACCCCTGCTATTACCAATAAAATCAAAATTTTAAATATTAGCAGATGAAACGTGTGTGTGTGTGTGTGTGTGTGTGTGTGTGTGTGTGTGTGTGTGTGTGTGTGTGTGTGTGTGTGTGTGTGTGTCCTTTCCTCTGTCACATCTCGTTTCTTATCCAATCTTCTTCTGTCCTTCATCCTTGCTTTATTACATACCTTCTCTATCTCCTTGTGTGTGTGTGTGTGTGTGTGTGTGTGTGTGTGTGTGTGTGTGTGTGTGTGTGTGTGTGTGTGTGAGACCAGACTTACAATAATTGCTCCTATCTGGCAGTAATAATCTTGCTAGTTAAAGCTATTTAAAGGGTTAAAGAGAAACCGATGTAACACATTGGCGCGCAGAAGTTATTTCAGTAATAGAGTCGTCGATCACTGGAATAGACTCCCACCGTCAGTAGTTAGCGCACAGAGTATTAATAGCTTCAAGTCTTCATTGGATAAGTATTTCAGGGATATAAGATTTTACTGAGCCTTTTCCATATGTTTCAGGCAGTGAGGTGTGGGAACAGTAAGGTTAACAGGATACTGGAGCGTACCCCTGTACCGAAGGTAAACGAGGATCAAGCCTCTACCGGTAACCCCTGAAACTACATCTTACCCCATCGTGAGCAGTCCACTTTAATACTAGCTTTTTTATTTATTTATTTATTTATTTTTATGATTCATCTACATACACTGTTTACTGACCCTTTTTCGTTTGTCTCAGGCAGCCTGCAGCACGAGTACAGCCTGAAGACATTAGTTTCCCCCCACAGCTTAGGTCACCAGTAGCGTAAGTTAAGGGTAATAATTTCTTCTTATTTCTCTCTTTACTGTAAAATGTCCATGTCCCTTTCTTCCTTAAAGGCACATGGTGTTCTCGTCTAACTATTTCCTGCCGGCACGTTGCCGGAGGGAGAGGTGGGTGGGGAGGAGCTTTCATCAGTTCTATCCGGTCCTACCACACGTAGTTTACTAGTAGTAGCGGTAGTAAACACACACTCGCCATAGACCGACAGGTCTTCTGGTGTCTGTTCTTCCTATGTATTCCTATGTATTCTTCCTCCTCTTCCTCCTCCTCCTCCTCCTTCGCTGTCCATGATTTCTTTATCTTTTATTTACTTATTCTACCATTTTTTTCTTATTCCCGTTGAGAGAGAGAGAGAGAGAGAGAGAGAGAGAGAGAGAGAGAGAGAGAGAGAGAGAGAGAGAGAGAGAGAGAGAGAGAGAGAGGAGAGAGAGAGAGAGAGAGAGAGAGAGAGAGGAGGGAGGGAGGAAGCGGAGGAAACAAGTGGCTGGGGAAGTAAGGAGGGAAGGTAGGGAGAGAGAGAGAGAGAGAGAGAGAGTAATAATAATAATAATAATAATAATAATAATAATAATAATAATAATAATAATAATAATAATAATAATAATAATAATAATAATAATAATAATAATAATAATAATAATAATAAACTTTATTTCCACTAAAAAGTGGTTATTCTAAACATCTAAATAGACATGGTAGGTTATACATATAAATATACATGGTGTATTATACATCTAAATATACATGATAGAATATACAGAAGGCAGTAGAGTAGATAACACATTCATGCAGAGGTCAACAGCTTCTTTTTAAGAATTGATATTAATGTGGTCAGATTATGAGTCTTTTATTTCATTCGGTAGTTGGTTCCATAATTTAGGAGCTAATACATGAAAGGCTCTTGCACCTGTGTCGGTGTTGGTTCTCGGGACGTAGAGATTGTTTTGTTGTCTTGTTGTTGAGTCTGTCATATAGTTAACAGTTGGGAGAGAGGATATGGTCTGGGTAATCTTTTATTTTCCGCTTAAACACTTTTGTGATGAGGTTAAAGGTGATTAGGTCTTTGATTTTAAGCCATTGTAAATCTTTAAATAATGGAGTGACATGATTGTATATCCTGGCTTTCCAATCTGCCACTTTTATAGCTAAGTTTTGTAGTTTTGCACTTTGTTTATTAAAGTTGAGTTTGTTGTCCCCCATATTGTGATGCCGTATTTTATGATGCTTAATACCAAAGTCTGGATAACCATTAAGCGTGTTTCTTTGTTGAAGAGATCTTTGTGTCTGTTAATGAAATTTAAGGTTCCCATTGTTTTCCTTGTCATTTAATTTATGTGTCTGTCGAAGGTCATGTGTGAATCAGATGTAAGCCAAGGTTCTTAACATGGAGGAGGGGTTGTATAACGCCATCGGCACATCTGATGGTGGTGTTATTAGGTATGTGTGCCAGGAGTTGGCGTGTGCCTAGGAAGACACATTGTGTCTTATTGATGTTTAGCTGAAGGCCGTTCTGTAGAAAATAGGTTCTTATTTGTTTCAAAGTGATCTCAGTTGTATTAATTAAAGTATTTATTTCGTTGATATCACCGCTGTGGAGGAACTGTGTGTCGTCAGCGTATTGTACTAGAAGGCAGTTATTGATATAGGTAGATATGTCATTTACATGGATATTGAATAATGTTGGGCCTAGTATTGAACCTTGGGGGACTCCAAAGGCTATTGATTTCTTGGCTGAGACGATGTTTTTAATGCGGACTGACTGTGACCTGTCATCGAGGTAATTGTCAAACCAGTAGGTGTCAACATTAATCTGTTGAAGTTTTCGGAGTAAGATGGTGTGGCTGATACTGTCGAAGGCTTTAGAAAGGTCGCAGAGTGTTAAAAGTGATATTTGTTTGTTATCTATATTATCATAAATTTTATTGGTAATGATTTGCAGCGCTGTCTCTGTAGAGAGTTTTGGTCTAAAGCCGTGTTGAGTTGGAGAGAAGTTTGTTACGTTCCAGGAATGACATTAATTGATTGGCAACTACCTTTTCTAATATTTTTGAAAAAATTGGAAGTAGAGAGATGGGACGATAATTTCCTATTTCGTCTGGGTTACCGTTTTTGTATAGTGGGGTAACACCAGCGTTTTTCCAGGAGGCAGGAAAAATGCCTGTGACGATTGAGGCATTTCTGATGGTTGTGAGGTAGAAGATGATAACTATAAGTGAGTCTTTGATAAACCTTAGGGAAATGTTATCACAACCAAACGATTTAGTATTTTGAAGCTGTTTTACAGTTAAGATGATTGTGTTCTGGTCTACTGGCTGAGGTCTGAAAAGCGGGTTCGGGTACAGGTGCCGTATTGCAGCCGAAAGGAAACACAAGGCTTGGACAAGATATAAAAGACACCCCACGCAGGAAAATAAGGCCCAACACAGACGAGCCTGCAAAAATATGACGAGGACAGCAAAGTGGGCAAAAGAAAGGTGGGACGCCGACAGGAGGAGAAAGCTGTCCTCTAACCAAACCGACCCGAAACAGTGGTGGGGGCTGGTGAAGGAACAGCAAGGCCATACCCCCCAGGAACGTATCCCGCACCTGAGGAAACCTGACGGAGACATGGCCATCACCAGCCGGGAAAAGGCTGACCTGCTGGCCTGTCACTTCAGTCAAAGATGACAACCCAGGAGCCAGACAGGCAGCCGCCACCCTCCCCAACTCATCGCCTCAAGACTAGAGAATGTGCTAAGCTCTGAGGACGCTGTCAGGAGACATCTGAGGGGCGTCAACACCAGGAAGGCGCCAGGCCCTGACAGCGTGAGTCCATACTTACTGCGGCGATGCTCCGATGAGCTCACCAGCCCCCTCGCCCAGATCTTCCGGCGATGCCTGCAGAGCGGGGTGTGGCCTGCACAGTGGAAGGAGGCCAGAGTCACACCCGTACACAAGAAAAATCCAGGTCCGAGCCAGGCAATTACAGGCCAATATCACTCCTCCCAATCATCAGCAAGATATTTGAGAGGATCATCGAGCAATTGACATCCTTCCTCGAGGAAAACCACCTGCAGTCACCGAAGCAGTTTGGTTTTCGGAAGGCCGCTCTACCTCAGACCTCCTACTTCTCCTCTCAAATTCCAGGAATGACTCCCTTGATGACGAACAACCCACTCTCGTGATTTCCCTGGATATAGCTGGCGCGTTCGAATCCGTTTGGCACAGCGGTCTGACGGCGAAGCTACAGCAACTATGCATCACGGGGACCTGCTGCGCCTGCTCTCAAACTACCTGTTAGGCAGGAGCCTCCGCGTAGCAGTCAACGGAAGCACCTCGACCAGCTTCCCGGTGGAGGCCTCCGTTCCACAGGGGTCCGTCCTTGGACCTATTCTGTGGAACATATACTTTAACGACCTCCTGCAAACCATCCCGGCAGCAAGCGCTTACGCCGACGACTGCACCCTCTCCAGAACATACAAGAGGAGAAGCCCAGGACGTGATAGAGTCCTTCAACAGACAGTTGGCAGACATAATGGCCTGGGGAAAGAGGTGGCAAGTCAGGTTTGCCCCTGACAAAACCAGGCCATGGTAATATCACGTTCTCGGAGGACGCGAGGCAACTCCACGGCAGACTGAGATTCGGGAATGACACCATCCCTCTGCAGTCCAGCGTCGACATCCTGAGCGTGGAGGTGGACTCCCAGCTGCGGTTTGACCGTCACCTTGAAAGGGTGGCGCAAAAAGCCTCCCAGAAGGTGAACCTCCTGCGCCGCATGAAGAACCTCCTCGATGCTGAAGGCCTGAACACCCTCTATAAGGCACAAGTCCGTCCAGTGATGGGTATGCACCGCTCACCTGGATGGCCAGCGCCCGCTGCCACCTCAACCTGCTAGACAAGGTGCAGAGGAGGGCTGAACGCCTCATCAACGGCACCCAGCACCACCGACCGAGCCAGTGGGAGACACAGCGACAACAACAACAACAACAACACCCACACGAAGGAAGGGCAAGACCAGCCACGAACCAGCTGAATAGCCTGGAGCACCGTCGCCGCGTCGCTGCCCTGACGGTGCTACACAAGGCACAAGTGGGCCTAGTGCCCCACCTGACGGACCTGAGGGCTACCTGGAGGAGGTCTGAGCGCAGCACCAGAACGGAGCTGAGCAACGCCTCCCTCCGGGCAGTGCCAATGGCCCGCTCCCGCTCCCACCAACGTGCGGTCTCCTTCGCAGCGGTGGTGTGGTGGAACAACCTCAGTGCTGATGTGGATGTGACACAGCTGTCCACTCAAAAACTGAATGTTGCGTCCGACAGGTAGCTACACCTACATCCACCGTAAATATGTATATATATAATTGTATAATATATTGTATAATAATTGTATAATATAATCGGCAGAAGCTTTTAAATAGCTCCCCAACGGTCGGGGGAACTTTAGCATAGACAAATAATACTGCCATGTACTAATGTACTGAACACGTTTAAATAAGAAAAAACAAGAGAGAGAGAGAGAGAGAGTTTTCCAAGCTATCATTAAAGAGGATTAGGAGGCTCTACACTCTTTCCAGATATAACAAATAACACACTGACTTTCCTCTAACAAATGAAATAGGCCTATATATTTACATTCATAGCAGCCTTCTTTACGTTCTATTCCGTGGATAAAACTTATTGGGGGATAAGTTAACTCTGCAGGAATTATGTATGTTAGGATATTTCTCCTTTATAACGTGAAAATACTAAAATCTACTCCTGAAAAAAAAAAATCTAACGGGACCAAATTGTCGTACTGTTATGCCGGACGTGTTACTTGGGTCCCGTGTCGCCGTCACAAGACTCCGTGGGAGGGAGATATATATAAACACTTTGCACAACTTCTGTAGTTTAATATTCTTCTTTAGTAGTACACTTCACTCTGACTCTTCACTTACCACTAGCTTACTATGACTGGGACTGGGCCTCTCTCGCCCTCTTCTCCTATATATATCCAGAACAGTACAGTCTAGAATGTTACAGTATATTTTAGATCATACAAGAACATGTAGCAAAAGTATGTGCGAGTTGGCAACACTTCCCGCCTGGCGCCTGGCCGGACGACTCCCCGCACCCCTGTTCGCTTCTCCTGGAGCCTTCTAGCGGCCTATGGACGCCGGGAGAAGCTTCCAGCACAACAGTACTCGGCTTCATGTTGGTGATGTTACTGGAGTGATGATGTGCTGGCCTGTGCCTGGCTCAGAGCTGCTCACAAGGTCTGGCAGGTTGTCAATGGCCTTTCTCCTCTCGCTGAGCTCCTCGAGACATCCTCCAGGACCCGGGGAAATTATTCACAGAATATTTCTGCCCCAAAACAACACAATGGCCTGCCAGACACTGTCAACATCCTTAACTGTATTGAAGAGAAAACTTGCAGAGTACCCTCCTCAAAAACTATACCAATATTAACATACCATTGTATTCTCATATATATTTTCATATGACCTCATTTTTAACTATAGTTCCTAAACACTCTGGTCACAGAACATTCTAAATCACTTTACTCACCTGGTTTACTCACCTGGTTGGCTACCCCAGCTTGCTGTCATGGTTCACATATCAGTGGTACGTAGTGGGATAGCCCGCAACTGCTGACACGCCAGCCCATCAGTTCAATTAAGGACATTATGATTTGTACAAAAATAATAATGGGCGGAATTGTGTGCCATGTGCAGCTACTGGGTGTTAAGCAAGGTGTGAGTTTGTTACATAACAATGTTAATAATGGGATGAGTTTTGACAGAGGCAGGTAATTATTCCGTGTACGAGAACAGTGACTGTTCAAGGGAGAGGTGAAGGCCCCGTTTAAATGCCTGGATTGTGCCAGCGCTAACAACGCTGTCTGAGAAGGAGTTCCAGTGATCAATGCACCTAACACTGAAGAGTCTGCGTCTACACTCAGTGGAGGTGTGTGGTTTTGCTAATTTGAATCTGTGGTCTCTGGTAGTAGTGACTGGGGAGATAGTAAATAGATCAGACGGAGAAATGGCACACTGATCATGAAAGGTCTTCCAACATTTAATGAGGTCTGCTCTCAAGAGTCTGCCTTGTACAGAGTATAGGTTAAGAGCCTTGAGATGATCAGCATAACTTAGTTCAGCCAGGCCATCTATGTCCAGCGGCGCTGCACTGACTCCAGCAGCCGCAGGTCACCCAGGTATCCAGTGTCCCAAACTGTTGACCCAAACTCTAGTAAAGGTCTTATGTGTGACTTGAGGATGGCAAACATAAAGTCACTGGAGCGACAGAGAGTAGATATGAGTATGTTATCGGCTAATCCTGCAGCTTTATTAACTGTTGTTCTTGTATGTGGATGAAACTTGAGGGTGTTGTCGACTAGAACTCCCAGGTCTCTATGGATGTCAGCCAAGGACAGATCAGAGTTATCTAGGTGGTGGTGCTGAAGAGAGCCCACAGCTGTCCAGTCAGTAGAGCCACGCTGGCATCGTAGCACTACACACTTGGATGGGTTAAAGTTTAGCCCCTACGAGCTAGCCACCCTGGAGACACTATTAATATCTCTTTGGAGAGAACTGAGATCTTCAGCCAAAGGGTAAGTGGCATTGTGCCGTATCTTCATACACAGCTTGAAGTCGTCCGCAAAGAATTTACACTTAGATTTAATATGTGAAGGAAGGTGGTTGACATATATAAGGAACAGGAGTGGGCCCAGTACAGAACCTTGTGGAACTCCACTACAGATCAGTCTAGATGAGCTAGAGGAACCCGATATTGACACGCATGATTCTGCCCGTCAGAAAGTCAGAGATCCAGTCCTGGTTTTTCCCATTAAATTGCTCCAGGGCAAGAACAGCCTGATGGGAGTGTCTGCCATAGGTTGATCTATTAAGCTTATAAGCCAACCAGGCATTTTTCCTGGTAGTCTTTAGGGAGTTGGGAGGGTGTTGACGGAACTGGCGGGGGCGATCTTGTGAGACTGGAACATACTTACCAATAAGGTTTGTAAGAATAAACTTTAGTCTTGAAAGCATATCATCTACAGATATATCATAAAATTCAAAATCCCAATCAGTATCTTGTAGAGACTCATTTATCTTGTTGTATTTACCTCTATGCCAGGAGTACTTAACATGATGGACAAGACTGACCTCAACACTATTTTCAAAGTAATACTGTAGAATTAAGGGACAATGGCCACAGCTGGGGCAAGACTTCCACCCTATCATTCTCGCTGGTGTTGCCGGAGGACACAAATGTCGGGCTCTTTACCCACTGGTGGAGACCCAGAGTGATGAGGCGCTCCATAAAGAGTTTGTCAGGGGAGGATAGTTCATGGTCATGGCGCCACTAGGATGCCAGGCAATGGCAGGGAGATTAAAATCGCCGAGTACCAGCACTTCCTCGGAAGGACAGAAGCTGAGAAGACATTGGGCAAGTTCATTATTATCAGTGTGGGTGTAGGAAGGATACACTCTCACCACATAAAGATTAAAATCCAGCAGGTGTATAATGCAGACATTACTGCCTTTAATAAGAGGGATGTAGTTGAGGTGTTTAGGTGGTCGATCACCTCCCTGAGCAAGTGGTTGCTGAGAATCCATCACCCACAAAAAGTGACGACACATATTAATAAGAAATAAATAATAGGAGCAAAACAGTTTCATCCTCCCACTACTCAGACAAGTGAGGAAAAAATATAAGGTGTGACAGATTAGCGTCCCGTTGAAAAAACATAAACATTACCAGCAGCAGCAGTCAGGGAGGACGCGGCTTCCGGCTCAAGAAGGAGCGTTTTTGTCTACTGGCGGGGCCTTCCCTCGCCAGACAAGACAGTTACCACCTTCCACAGAGTACTGGCGGGGCCTTCCCTCGCCAGACAAGACAGTTACCGCCTTCCACAGAGTACTGGCGGCACCATTGCCAGATTGTCGTACTCAGAGCATAGTTTTTACCTGTTTCTGACGCCTAACTATTGCCAAGAAACATCAGAATCTAACTATTTTAACGATAACCATAAATCAGTTTCGTTATTGGAGCCCAGAAGACAATTTGGGGGTAGGAAGTCGGGAAATATAATCGGCTGAGTACGACAATCTGGCAACGTTGACTGGCGGGGCCTTCCCTCGCCAGACAAGACAGTTACCGCCTTCCACAGAGTAGCGTCCCTCCACGCTGTCCTGGCCGACACAGCCGTCACCCGCCTGAGGGTTGGCCACACACGCCACAGACTGTCCAGGACCCACATGGCGCCCCACACACGCCAGAACACTCCCTGCTCCACTGCCCAAGATTTCACGCACCTTAACTAGACTCACCATCCACAGGCCAACACTAGAGGACCTGCTGGGCAGCGACGCCCTCAGCCCAACACTGCCTGCCAAGTGTACCTTCCTGCAGAAGTCCCAGCAACTCAGCAGGATCTAACCCCTCCCCTGGTGACGCAGCGACAGAATAACAACAACGTCAGCTAACATTTCCCAGTGACACGTTGAGAACAACCAGGCCTTTGAACTGGAGCCACAGGCCTAGGCCTCTTCCAGAACACCATCTGTGAGTATCTGTGAGACAGGGCTCAGGAGGCAGTGGCCCCAACCAGCCCCGTAAGAATAAAATACCCCAGAAGTAAGTGTTTGATTGCCGTGACTCTGAAGGGATTCTGCTCGCAGTGATAATGCAGGAGAGCTCTGGTTTTGAAACACTGCCTCTTCAGAGTAGCTTAAGACTGGCTCACCACCGCTGTGTAAACTGTAAACTAGTCCAAAGTGTAGCAGCAAAATCACAAGCATTTGTCAAGACCTAAACAACTGTACCCTTGTGTATCGTACTGTACCCCGCCCTTAAGCCCCCTAACTATTAACGGGGAACATGCATACATTTGGGGGTGCGTTGCTCCACTCACCCACCCCCAACAGTCCCTCCGAGCAAGCCCCCCTCTTATATTTGACCAAATGAAACCTAACTTAAGCCTCTGAGACTTCCATTCCCATTGGCACAGTTGATAGAGACAGATGAATGGTGTGCCGAGCTCCATCAGAGAAAAGTGTGCAATGGGTGTTAAAATAGATAACTACCAGGGGGACTGTTAGTTTAAGAGTGCAATGGGTGTTAAAATAGATAACTACCAGGGGGACTCTGTTAGTTTAAGAGTGCAATGGGTGTTAAAATAGATAACTACCAGGGGGACTCTGTTAGTTTAAGAGTGCAATGGGTGTTAAAATAGATAACTACCAGGGGGACTCTGTTAGTTTAAGAGTGCAATGGGTGTTAAAATAGATAACTACCAGGGGGCTCTGTTAGTTTAAGAGTGCAATGGGTGTTAAAATAGATAACTACCAGGGGGACTGTTAGTTTAAGAGTGCAATGGGTGTTAAAATAGATAACTACCAGGGGGACTCTGTTAGTTTAAGAGTGCAATGGGTGTTAAAATAGATAACTACCAGGGGGACTCTGTTAGTTTAAGAGTGCAATGGGTGTTAAAATAGATAACTACCAGGGAGACTGTTAGTTTAAGTGTGCAATGGGTGTTAAAATAGATAACTACCAGGGGGACTGTTAGTTTAAGTGTGCAATGGGTGTTAAAATAGATAACTACCAGGGGGACTGTTAGTTTAAGTGTGCAATGGGTGTTAAAATAGATAACTACCAGGGGGACTGTTAGTTTAAGTGTGCAATGGGTGTTAAAATAGATAACTACCAGGGGGACTGTTAGTTTAAGAGTGCAATGGGTGTTAAAATAGATAACTACCAGGGGGACTCTACTATAGGGCTACTCAGCTGTGGTACACGCCATGTTTGCCACCTTTAACACCTGCCCAGACCAACTGTCCCTGCTGGGAGAACCTGTCCCTCAAGAACCCACAGGTAGCTTTTGCTCTTTGATTATTTGACCAAACAAAGACAACAACAATTAAAAAAGCCCGCTGTACGCTGCTCCGAATAAAGGCCAAAAGAGAGGTCAGTTTTGGGTGAAGAGGAGTCTTGGTGCCCTCCTCTGTTACCGTAAACCAGGGTGACTTCGGACAGTATTCAAGGTTTTTTCCTTATGAAATTTTTGTTTCTAGGCCTAGGATCTATGCTGAGTGTGCATTTACTCTGTATTGTTAAGGGCTATCATTACATGGTGCAACATTTTCAAGAAACTTAATAGTTTTTGTGCTAAGTGAAAAAATATGGGTGTCCAAAGTCAACATGTCTGACGGACTTCGGACACCCTTGGGGGGACTTCAGACAGTGGCTATATTTCATTGGGTTTACGTATCTGAGCCTGTCCGCACATTCCGGGGGTTACTTCAGACACTGTTGTACTGGGGGAAAAAATGGCAAAAAAATCTTAAGAAAGAAGTTCCACATTTCAGGTCAGTAGTAGCAGGGAAGTAAAAAATGGTCAATAATTTTGAAAAAAATGTTATTACAAAAAAGCTATAAGATGTAGAGCACAGTTTTAGTTTTTTTTTTTAAACATAATGATTACATAATCACCACAAGAAATGTTTATAATGGCTGGGCAACATTCAAGTGTGTTAGGGCTTTTTGAAGTGCACACTATTTTACATCTCATTTATCAGATTTTATCATGATGCATTTCAATAGAAATTTATTCTTGTATATGTTATTTTGTAGCCAAGTACTTCTACTTCATATTTTCATGATGTGTAGAATATTCAGCATCACTGGACTGGCACCAACACCGCTGTTACGGACCCAAAAGTTAACGAGTTCATCTCTGGACATGCTCCGCGCCGGGGCCGGGCTCCGTTGGTGACGTCACTGACGGTCGACGGATCCGTGAAAACGGAATCGTGGGAACCCCGCCTTCGTCACCCCACAATGTGTAGGTTAGGTTAGGTTAGGTTAGGTTAGGTTAGGTTAGGTTCGGTTCGGTTCGGTTCGGTTCGGTTCGGTTAGGTTAGGTTAGGTTAGGTTAGGTTAGGTTAGGTTAGGTTAGGTTAGGTTGGGTTGGGTTGGGTTTGGTTGGGTTGGGTTGGGTTTGGTTCGGTTGGGTTGGGTTGTGTTAGGTTAGGTTGGGTTAGGTTCGGTTGGGTTGGGTTGGGTTGGGTTGGGTTGGGTTGGGTTGGGTTGGGTTAGGTTAGGTTAGGTTAGGCTAGGTTGGGTTAGGTTAGGTTAGGTTAGGTTAGGTTAGGTTGGGTTGGGTTGGGTTGGGTTGGGTTGGGTTGGGTTGGGTTGGGTTGGGTTAGGTTAGGTTAGGTTAGGTTAGGTTAGGTTAGGTTAGGTTAGGTACTTTTCCTCGGTGTTTAATACTAACAGTCTTCCTCTCGCTACCACCAACACCAGTACTATTGTAAATCTCGAGCATGCATTGCCTAATTTTGAAATAACAACCGATGAAGTCCTTAAGTTTCTCCATTCACTTAAAACAAATAAAAGTCCTGGACCTGACAAAGTATATCCAACTCTGCTGAAAGAAACGAAGAGCGAAATACTCTCCTCCCTCACAACCGTATTCAATATGTCCTTGCGACAAGGCATCGTCCCTTCAGATTGGAAAAAGGCTAACGTGACACCGATTTTCAAGAAAGGAGACAAAAAAGTACCAGGTAATTACAGGCCCATTAGTCTAACTTCGATTGTAAGTAAGCTACTTGAGGGCATAATTAGAGACAAAATTGTGAGTTACCTTGAAAGCAACTCATTGATTGGGGACTCACAACATGGCTTCCGAAACAAAAGATCCTGCCTATCAAACCTATTAACCTTTTATAACGACCTCTTCACTGTTTATGACGTAACCAAATCACTGGACGTAGTCTATCTTGATTTCCAGAAAGCGTTTGATAAAGTCCCGCATCATAAATTACTTTACAAATTAAAGCAAATAGGTATTGACGGTCAAGTAAACCAATGGATCGCGAATTGGTTGAGCAACAGACAACAAAGAGTAGTGATTGACGGATTTAACTCAGAGTGGGCGCCTGTCACTAGTGGCGTCCCTCAGGGCTCGGTTCTTGGCCTAGTGCTCTTCATTATTTACATCAACGACGTGGATGTTGGACTCAATAACCGCATTAGTAAATTTCCAGACGACACAAAGATTGGTAACTCGGTTCTCACTGACGAAGACAGGCAAAGCCACCAAGATGATTTGCACAAAATTTCAGCTTGGTCGGATCGATGGGAGATACCCTTTAACGTAGACAAGTGCCAGGTCCTTCAAGTTGGAACGAGGAATAAGAAGTTCGAATACGAAATGCGCGGCGTTAAACTCAAAAGCGTTCAATGCGTCAAAGACCTGGGGGTCAAAATCGCGTCAAACCTCAAATTCTCACAGCAATGCATCGATTCAGCAAATAAAGCGAACAGAATGTTGGGCTTCATTAAAAGAAACTTTGTATTCAAGAATAAAGATGTAATACTCCCGCTCTACAACAGTTTAGTCAGACCCCACTTGGAATATGCGGTACAGTTTTGGTCCCCCCACCATGCAAAGGATATTGCTAAATTAGATGGTGTTCAGCGTCGGGCAACGAAAATGATCCCTTCCTTGCGCAACAAATCCTACGAAGAAAGGCTTTCTACCCTTATTATGTTCTCTCTTGAGAAACGTCGCCTCCGAGGAAAACTGATCGAATGTTTTAAAATACTTAATGGTTTCACGAATGTAGACAGATCAACATTGTTTATGATCGATGACAGTCTGCGCACGAGGAACAATGGCGTAAAACTCAGATGTAGACAAGTAAATTCAGACTGCACAAAATTTTTCTTCACCAACGTTGTAGTGCGAGAATGGAATAAGCTTCCACCATCAGTGGTCCAGTGTAACACGATTGCCTCCTTCAAAAATAAGCTCGACCGTCACTTCCTTCAACTTAATATCAACTAGAGTAGAAGTGCAACGTTTTGGAGTCTTCTGATTAATGTAAAATCACTTAGGTTTAAGGACAGACCACCAAGTCTGGACCATGGGGTCTCTGTGGTCTGATTTTCTATGTAAATCTATGTAAATCTCTCTCTCTCTCTCTCTCTCTCTCTCTCTCTCTCTCTCTCTCTCTCTCTCTCTCTCTCTCTCTCTCTCTCTCTCTCTCTCTCTCTCTCTCTCTCTCTCTCTCTCTCTCTCTCTCTCTCTCTCTCTCTCTCTCTCTCTCTCTCTCTCTCTCTCTCTCTCTCTCTCTCTCTCTCTCTCTCTCTCTCTCTCTCTCTCTCTCTCTCTCTCTCTCACACACATTTTTAAGTTCTTTCACTCTCATCTTTTTACGTTGTTTCCTTTCTTACTTATTCTTTTAAATAATCTCGTGTAATGAGAATCTAAGGCTCGTTTTCATTCTTTTTCTTTAATTTTGTTCTACTTTTATTTTTATTTTCGTTTTTATATAAGAGTTTTACCTGAGAATCCCTCCCCTCCAATCCCCACCATTCCTTTACCCCCTTCCCCAGTCCCCATTATCTAATTCCACTACTCTCCTCCTACCTTCCTTACCCATCACCTCCCTCCCTTTCCTCCCACCTTCCCACCCACCAAGTTCTTCTCCTCCATCTTTCCCCCTTCTCCCTTTCCAATTATAAAAAAATTCTATAATCTCAATTCTTACCTTCATATATTTTCTCTTACATGTTGCTAGTTTGTGAGAACCTCAAGTCATGTTCTAACTTCGTTTTAGTTTAACATTATTTTCTTTTTCTCTTTTCCGTCATGTGTTTCTAAACAATTTGCTGAGTCATTACTTGTTGTTTTACCTTCGTGTCTCTCTCTCTCTCTCTCTCTCTCTCTCTCTCTCTCTCTCTCTCTCTCTCTCTCTCTCTCTCTCTCTCTCTCTCTCTCTCTCTCTCTCTCTCTCTCTCTCTCTCTCTCTCTCTCTCTCTCTCTCTCTCTCTCTCTCTCTCTCTCACACTCACTCACTCTCTCTCTCTCTCTCTCTCTCTCTCTCTCTCTCTCTCTCTCTCTCTCTCTCTCTCTCTCTCTCTCTCTCTCTCTCTCTCTCTCTCTATTTACTTGTTTGTCTTTTTCCATCCAGTTATATCAATGCATCCATCCATATCATACCTGTTTTGTTGCCTCTGTTTTTCCTTTATGATTTTGCTAAGTTTCTATCATACAGTTTCTCGTTATCATCTTCTTACTTGTCCTTTTTTTTGTTCCCCTCCTCCTCTTCTTCTTCTTCTTCTTCTTCTTTTTCTTCTTCCTCCTCCTCCTCCTCTTGGGTATCTTAAGACAAAGGATTTTTCTTACGACACTTTGCTACTTTTAACAAAAATACCAAGAAATCCTCGTGTTACTGAACCTCCCTCGGGGGCTCCAAAAGACCTCATTATTCGTTTCCTTCCTTTCCGCTCATACTTTCCTTCGTCTGCACACACACACACACACACACACACTTTGCACACCTTTGCAGCGATCAGACGTGCCTTCCAATTCCTCCAACTCTGCCTCAGCCACCAGTCATGGATCTTGAGGCAGTGAAAGTGCTCCTGGACTCTCAAGAACGGGCCTTTCGTTCCGCCATGGACTTGGTGGTGGAACAGCTCAATAAGCGTACAGAGTTGGTTGAAGGTACAGTGACTGATCTGATCAAAAGTCTAGAATTCTCACAGGCCGAAATTGTGGACTTAAAGAACAACATCAAAGTGCTTCAGAAAACGCTAAATGAGAAACAAGTGATTATTGAAGGACTTGAATCCAAAGTCTCGGAGACGGTACAGCGACTCAACTACAACGAGGACTATAGTAGACGCAATAATCTACGGATCACTGGCCTCCAAGAACAAGCGGGTGAAACATGGGAGAACACAAGCACCAAAGTATCAAAGATGATCAACGATAATCTAGAGCTTCCCCCTGTGAGTCTCGAACGTGCTCACAGGGTGGGACCGGTCAACCCATCCCGCCCCCGGCCAGTCGTTGTACGGTTTGAGAAGTACAGCGACCGAGAAACAGTCATTAGGAATGCAAAGAAACTCAAAGGAACCGGCATCTACATCAGTGAAGATCTCTGCCCTGCCTCTCAAGAAATCAAGATGAAGCAACTACCTCTACTGAAGAAAGCGAGAGATGAAGGTAAAATCGCGTACTTCCGTCACACGCGATTGATCATGAAAGACAAAACTGGCCAACAATCATCATTCTCAACCATCGCAGCTGACCCGACACATCGAGGCGCTGGTCCGACTCCTTGCAGCTCTGGCGGGGGCGGGGCGGCCCACAGTGCTGGGACTGGGACCACTGGAGGCGTAAGTTCTGCTGCGACTGGAGACTCCCAGACTAGTGCTTCGAAGACTGCTACTTCCCTGACTGGTGCTCTGCCGAAGGTGCCTAGTGGTGGTGCTGGCGGTGCCTCCTCGTTGCTGCCTCATGCTGGTGCTGACGGGATGTCGACTGAGACAGGTGTTCAAATGGGAGGAGGAATGGACATAATGGGTGGACGTACCCAGAAGAATCTGAGAGAACGCAGGAAGAAGTAGATAAGTAAAGTCACTCAACATTCTTCAACTTCGATTTCACTAGCATGATATCAGTACTCTTGTTTTCATTCATGTCACCCAAAATAGTTTATTGTTATTGTGCAACCAATTGTCACTCCTGTGACCTTTACTTAACACTTCAGGACTACCATTACCTCTACTTCAACTATATTTCTTCAACCATTAATTTACTACTACCAATACAATTACTACTACCTCTTGATATTACTTATTGCTACTATTGCCGCTTACTACTACTACTACTACTACTACTACTACTACTACTTCTACTACTGTTGGTGCTTCTATTACTGCTACTACTACTACCATTACTGCTATCACTACTACTACTACTACTACTACTACTTTTACTACTACTACTTTTACTACTACTACTTTTACTACTACTACTTTTACTACTACTACTTTTACTACTACTTTTATTACTACTACTACTACTACTATTACTACTACTACTACTACTACTGCTACTACTACTACTACTGCTACTACTACTGCTACTACTACTACTACTGCTACTACTACTACTACTACTACTACTACTGCTACTACTACTACTACTACTACTACTACTACTACTACTACTACTACTACTACTACTACTGTACTACTACTACTACTACTACTACTACTACTACTACTACTACTACTACTACTACTACTACTACTACTACTACTACTACTACTACTTCAGCTACTGTTGTTACTTCTACCACTGCTGCTACTACTACCATTACTGCTACTACTACTACGCTAGATAACTACATGTTTCCTTTTAATAATGTTTCTGATGAAGATTTGATGGATGTTTTTAATTTCGATGAAATATTCAGGCAAGAAATTTATGAACTTTGATCCCTTAAATGTGCAAGATAACAATTATAACAATGATATCGATGTCAATCAGTTTTATATAAGATCTAGAAACACTAACTTTCCTAAATCTGAATATATTTTTCTTGATAATCTATCTTCTCTTTGTAACAATAGTGATTTTAATTTATTAACACTGAATGTAAGATCCATATCCACCAATTTCCAATATTTCAAAGACACTGTACTGTCTGACAATGTAATTTATGACGTGCTTGGTTTCACTGAAACCAGGCTCGACGCAGGCATTTCTACATTGTATTCTCTGACAGCATATGAAATGTTCACAAATAACAGGAACAGGTATGGTGGGGGTGTGGCTGTTTACGTCTCGAACAGGTACACAGGTCATAAAGTAATTGAATTCAGTCGAATGGAAACATTTATTGAGAGTGTGGCAGTGGAAGTAAAATTTAATGGTAAATTTTTTTTATTTATATGTATATATAGACCTCCTCAAGGTAATGTGAATAATTTTCTTAATGTTCTCAATGAAATTTTAACTACTGCAAAAGACAAAAATCCTAGTGAAATATTTATTTTTGGAGATTTAAATATGAATTTATTACATAATAATGACTAACATTCAGGACCTTATGAAATTAATGTATAGTTATTCCCTGTTTCCACTGACAACCCTGCCAACACGAGTTACGGCCACATCCGCCACCCTTATAGATCACATTTGGTCCACATGTGTTGAGAACAACGTAGGAAATTATGTAATCAAAACTGATATTACTGATCATTTTCCAGTGATATCTTTATTTAAATAGTAGTAGTAGGATTCCATCTCCTCCCACATTCATAACGAAAAGAACGTTCACCCAGGAAGCTTTAGACACATTTAGTGCTGCACTTTCTCACACAGATTGGTCTGATGTCATAAACTGTACATGTCCTAACAACTCCTATAATCTATTTTACAACAATTTCAAAACAAATTATGATAATTGCTTCCCTAAGAAAACAATTAAAGTTAGTAACAAAAATAATCGCAGTCCACACATTACTCCAGCATTAAAGAAGAGCATTAGAGAAAAACATAGACTTGAAAAACTAGCATATAAATGGCCTTTAACTTTTCGAGAGCAATATAGGACTTTCAGAAATAGACTAACATCACTTTTAAAAGAAGCAAAGAAGAAGTATCACCAAGACCAACTATTAGCTAGCCAAGGCAACCCTAAGTCTCACTGGAAGTCAATAAATAACTTATTAGGTAGATCTACAGATGGTAAAAACAGTGAAATTGAGCTACGATCAATTTGTTATAACATTCCAGATAAATTTAATGAACATTTTTTGAAAGCAAGTCAGCAAGCAGCAGAAACTGTAGGTAATGAATTTTTAAATTATTTACACAACTCTCCCAATTTTTCTATGTATTTATTTCCTGCCACAAACTTAGAAATTGAAAAATATATTACGGCATTTAAAACTTCTTCCTCCGGATTTGATGATATTTCCCCAATTGTTTTGAAACGCACAGCTAATAATATATCCATTCCATTAACACACATAGTGAATCTGATGTTAAAACTGGAATATTTCCGGATGCACTTAAAAAAGCCAAAGTTGTACCACTACTTAAATCAGGCAGTAGATCCGATATTAAAAACTATAGACCTATTTCAATACTTCCAGCATTTAGCAAGGTTTTTGAAAAAGTTATTACTTCCCGTCTTGTAAATTTTTTTGAAAACAATAATCTACTCACAGACTACCAGCATGGGTTTAGGGCAGGTCGTTCCACAGAAACAGCTATTTTACAGTTCATATCTAATGTATATCAGTAGTTAGAAAAGAAACATTATTTAATTGGAATATTTTAGATTTATCTAAGGCATTCGATACATTGAATCACAAAATTTTATTGAGTAAGCTAAGTCACTATGGCGTTAGAGGTATTCCTTAAAACTATTTGAAAGTTATTTAACCAATAGGTCACAAGCTGTATATTGCAACGCCACGTATTCTTCTTTTAGGGCAATCAACAAGGGTGTACCGCAGGGGTCAATATTAGGACCGATACTCTTTCTCATCTATATAAACGACATTGTTAATGTAAGTTCTAAATTCAAATATACGATTTATGCTGACGATACAAATCTTTTATTAAATAATGTAAACATTAACGATCTTCATATAAATTTAGTTACAGAACTAGAAAAATAATTATTGGACTAAAATTAATGAATTGAGTCTGAATATTGCAAAAACTAATTACATATTTTTCAAAATCGTTCATTACAATATAAAATTCCTCCTATAAAAATAGATTGAAACACATTAGACAGAGTAAATTTCACAAAATTTTTGGGTGTTTACATAGATGAGAATATGAATTGGAATCAACATATTTCATTTGTCACAAATAAATTAGCAAGGATGTGCGGTATGTTATACAGAGTCCGCAATAATCTCACACCTGAATCCCTCACTAGTATTTATTACACACTTTGTTATCCCCATCTCACCTATTGTGTATCAGTCTGGGCCTGTACTTGGCAGTCCTTCATTAAGAAAATATCAGTAGCTCAAAATAAAAATTTTAGGTGTATATTTTATATGAGTAGGTTTGAGTCAACACGAAATATAATTAATACACAAAATTTTCTTAGTTTTCCAAATATTCATAAATATTTTTTATTGTTAAGCATTTACAAGTGCCTTACACAGTATTGTGGAGGTCAACCTTTCAGACTGGTACACACATCATACAACATTCGAGGTAATGATATCAATCTCATATGTCCACAGTTCAGAACTTCTCTCTTTAAGCACAGTATATTATACTCAGGTCCCCAAATGTGGAATTCATTGCCTCTACATATTAAGACTCTTCTCAATCATATAAATTTATCCATTTTTAAAAAATCTGTGAAAACTTATTTATATAATTGTCAAAGTAGTAATCAATTGTAGTGTGTGGTATGAACTTAGTTTCACAAGTATAATGTTCATTATTATTATTATTATTATTATTATTATTATTATTATTATTATTATTATTATTATTATTATTATAATTGATATTGTTATTGTTATTCTCAGCAACATATTATTATAATTATTCTTATTGTTCTATACGTTAGTTAATAATATATTAGGTACCAATTTTGTGCCAATGTAAACATTAAATAAAATAATATAATTCCATGTCTGTCGGGAAGCTTCGGCTTGACAGGCTGTGCCATTGCCATGTTTTATATTATGTTTATATAACAATATTCTTATATTTTAAAGGCAATAAATATTTACTTACTTACTTACTTACTTTACTTACACACACACACACACACACACACACACACACACACACACACACACACACACACACACACACACACACACACACACACACACACACACACACACACACATCTTTTCCTTTCCTTTTGTCAAACTTTCCCTTCCTTTGCATCTTTACAGCACTTACTATCATTCCCATCATCATTACCATGTATACTGTACTTATTATTATTATTATTATTATTATTATTATTATTATTATTATTATTATTATTATTATTATTATTATTATTATTATTATTATTATTATTATTACCATCATCATTATCATTATTATCACCACAAGTGTCATCAAACAACGGGTCGTACAATGCACCTACATGCCCCCCTCCCTCCCCATGCCCGCACCTTCCCCACCTGTAATTAATGGCGGCCACCCGGCGTGAGATGCATAAATATAATTACATAACTCGGGACGGAGACACGCACATTAATATCACCCGTGTATGCCATGTATGTACGTAATAATGTGTGTGTGTGTGTGTGTGTGTGTGTGTGTGTGTGTGTGTGTGTGTGTAATATCCCTCGCGGCACATCCCACACATAACCTGACAACACATTCCTGACGGCGCTTCGAGGAGGAGGAGTAGTAGGAGGAGGAGGAGGATAAATAAAGCAAAAAAAAAACGATGAGAGGGACATTGTTAGTAGGATGAGGTCAAGGAGGAGGAGGAAGAGGAAGAGGAGGTGGAGGAAGAGGAGGAGGAGGAGAATAAGGGACGAACAAATATCCTCAATGATCCTCTCTCGAACCCTACTCTGCCTCTCCTCCTCCTCCTCCTCCTCCCACACGTCACCTCGGGGATTCAGAACTCGACCATTACATTTTTCACATCCTCGCCACTTCTTGCAATGGCACTGAACCGGCACTCAGAGATAGGCACACCCTTATCTGCTTCATCAAAGGCTCCTCTTCCTCCCCCTCCTCCTACTCCTGCCTTTGGGTCCTATCATATTGTCTATCTGTTAATTCTGTAGTCTTTTATGTATCTATTTTTTTTTTTAAGTGTCTATTCTATCCATTCCTTTGATCTCATGATAGCTGTGATGAATTATGTATTTTTTTTATTATTTTGAGCTGCACCACAATGTTATATTTTGCTTGTGTTGTTGCTAAATTTTCTAGTTCTTTTCTCTCGCTTATGTAAAATGTAAATGAATGAATATGAATTTTTCTCTTTTTTTTGTGTATTTTTTTCTTTCGTTTCTGCTTCCCTCTTTTAGTTTTGCATTTTTTTGTCACTAAATTTGCGAATGTACACACGTAGTAATGAAGCAACATATCTTCTTTTTGCTTTTAATTCTTCACACACACACACACACACACACACACACACACACACACACACACACACACACACACACACACACAAAAGTCCCCTCATACACACACATAAACCTTGATCAGCTTACACCACTCCTTCCTTCCTTCCTCTCAAGCCTCAGGTATTGTGCCTTACCTGTAAATTGAGTAAAAGATCTCGTTAATACTCAGCATCAATGAAAAGGCACAACACAGACGTATGGAAAGGACTTTATAATCCTCTATGGCAAGCTAATGGGGAAACGAGGGAGATGTGTAAAGATTATATTGATAAGAATGGAACGTGGATAAGGATTAGTGTGTGTGTGTGTGTGTGTGTGTGTGTGTGTGTGTGTGTGTGGTACAAAGTGAGGACAATGAGGATGATGTGAGGATAATATGCAAGTAGGGCAGAACACAATGAAACCAGGAGGAAAATATAATGAAAGGACAATATCATGAAAGGAGGACAATATCATGAAAGGAGGACAATACAATGAAAACAGGACAAAACAATGAAAACAGGACAATACAATGAAAACAGGACAATACAATGAAAACAGGATAATACAATTAATAACGTACAATACAATATAAAAGGACAATACAATGAAAACAGGACAATACAATGAAAACAGGACAATACAATGAAAACAGGACAATACAATGAAAACAGGACAATACAATGAAAAGAGGACAATACAATGAAATCAGGACAATATAATGAAAACAGGAGGACAATCTGAGGACAATGCGAGGTTAATGGGAGGGTGTGAGAAGGTTAATCCAATTCCTGTGCATTTCACCTTGCCGGGCCACGCACCTTAATTAATGTTACACACACACACACACACACACACACACACACACACACACACACACATAAATCCTCTATCCACATACACACAAAGAACAACAAAAACAAAACAAATGAAAAAAGAAAACTATTGCTGCAAAAATAATGAAACAAAAAAACAAAAAAAACGAGAGAGAGAACGGATGGACTGAGAAAGGGAGGGAGGGTTGCTGGGGTGCTGGCTAGAAAGGAGAGGGGGGTAGAAGGTGGGGCGGAGGTGGAGGGTCAGGAATGGGGGGTGCAGCGGAGCAGGTCCAGATTTCAACTTTAAGGTAAAACTTTGTGGAAAATTCAATTAGTTATTATCTGAGCGAGAAGGAATCCACTTCGAGGCTGGGTGAACAGATGGGCGAGGCGTGGAAGGGAGGGAGGGAAGGGGAAGGGAAGGGAAGGGGAAGGTGGAGGTAAAGTGGCGATTCTGGTGGAGGAAAGATAGATGGATGGGAGATAGCGTGAAGGGGAGGGAGGGAGAAGGGGAAGGATGGGAAGGTGGGGAGAGAGGGGGGAGGGTGATGGAGTTTTGGGTGGTGGTGGGATATTGGGGGGAGGAGGAAGGAAAGATAGATGAGATGGCTGAATGAAGTGGAGTGGGGAGGCTGAGGAGCTTTGGAATGTAATGGGGATTGTAGGGGTGAGGAGGGGATGGTTTGGTAATTCTGGGGAAGAAGGAAAGAATGGGTGAATGCAGTAAGGTAGGGAAGAAAGGGGAGTGGTGGAGGAGGAGGAGGGAGGAGGGGAAGATGGGGAGGAAGGAGGGATTACGGTGACAGTGTGGGTGATTTAGTGAACATTATATTAAGGATAGGGAGGTGGGTAGGGCAAGGAGGAGGTGGAGGAGTTGAAGAAGGGAAGACAGGGGATTCTAGGTTAGTGAGGATTGGGGTTGTTGTTTTACGCCATAAGGTGCTGGCTATCATGTGTTTGAAAATACCCCAAACTTAACCTAACCTAACCTAACAAACCCCAAATTGTTTTTTTTTACAGCATAGGAAGCAGCTCAAGGGCAAAAATAAAGGAAACAATAATGAAAAAAAAAAGTTACTATAGGTCTTGACTCAGAAAATTCATATATGCTTCCTTACTAATGAGACTTTCTATACAACAAAGTGAGGCCATTCTTTGTTAATTTATACCATAAGGTGCTGGCTATCGTGTGTTTGAAGATACCCTAAACAACCTTACCTAACCTAACAAACCCCGAGCAGTTAGTATAGGTCTAGACTCAGAAAATTCATATATACTTCCTTACTAATGAGACTTTCTATACAACAAAGTGAGGACATTCTTTGCTGATTTATACCATAAGGTGCTGGCTATCATGTGTTAAAAGATGCAACGAAAAGAAAAAAAAATACAAATACCAGAATCTTGAAATAGAACAGAGAAAAGAAAGCAAATATAAAGAAATAAAGAAAGAAAGGGGAAGAAAGGAAACAAAAAATAGGGAAAAGGTATTACTATGAAGAAAAAAAAACAGGAAAAAATACCATTATCATAATCATATAAAAAATAAAGTATAGATTTAAAAAAAGGGCGAATATAAACAGATGAAGAAGTAAACAACAAAGTATCGATGAGAGCAAGAGCAGACGAGAAAAATAAATAAAAATGAAAATGAAAATGTA
>NW_026110341.1:357500-440000 GCF_024679095.1 Eriocheir sinensis | reverse complement strand
CCTCGTACTTCAATCCTATTACTATTTTCTACTCCACTTCCGTCCTTCTATATCTCCTTTCCAGGCTCACATCCGCTTCATTGCTTCTTCCTATCCTGTACAATACTCCACCTCCTTCTCCTGTCCCTCTTCCACTTATCCCAACTCTTACTCATGACCCATTTCCTTCCTCCTCCACCTATCACACCCTTCTTTCTCCTATCCTTAATATTTCTACTCCATATCCTCCATCCTTCTCTATCCTTATCCACCTTTATAAGATTAAACTCCCACCTCTTATCCTATCTTATACCCACTTTCCTCCCTCCTCTACTTATCCTAATCCTTCCTCCTCTATCTCTCACCTCTTTCCTTCTCCTACCCCTAATATTCCTTCTCCATCTCCTCCACCTCCTCCTTCCTTACCCACCTTTGTACGGCTAAGACCTCCCTTCTTCTCTTCTTCTCCTCCTCCTCCTCCTCCTCCTCCTCCTCTTCCTCCTCCTCCTCCTCCGGGTCGTTCCTGCGAAGCCCTCCTTTATCTCTTATATTGGATCGCTTGTCCTTTCATTGTGCAGCTAAACATGATTGCCGCGGCTGTCTGTCTGTCTGTTTGCCTGTCTGTTGCTCTCTCTCTCTCTCTCTCTCTCTCTCTCTCTCTCTCTCTCTCTCTCTCTCTCTCTCTCTCTCTCTCTCTCTCTCTCTCTCTCTCTCTCTCTCTCTCTCTCTCTCTCTCTCTCTCTCTCTCTCTCTCTCTCTCTCTCTCCGCTCTACAACAGTTTAGTCAGACCCCACTTGGAATATGCGGTACAGTTTTGGTCTCCCCACCATGCAAAGGATATTGCTAAATTAGAAGGTGTTCAGCGTCGGGCAACGAAAATGATCCCTTCCTTGCGCAACAAATCCTACGAAGAAAGGCTTTCTACCCTTAACAGGTTCTCTCTTGAGAAACGTCGCCTCCGAGGAAAACTGATCGAGTGTTTTAAAATACTTAATGGTTTCACGAATGTAGACAGATCAACATTGTTTATGATCGATGACACTTTGCGCACGAGGAACAATGGCGTAAAACTCAGATGTAGACAAGTAAATTCAGACTGCACCAAATTTTTCTTCACCAACGTTGTAGTGCGAGAATGGAATAAGCTCCCACCATCAGTGGTCCAGTGTAACACGACTGACTCCTTCAAAAATAAGCTCGACCGTCACTTCCTTCAACTTAATATCAACTAGAGTAGAAGTGCAACGTTTTGGAGTCTTCTGATTAATGTAAAATCACTTAGGTTTAAGGACAGACCACCAAGTCTGGACCATGGGGTCTGTGTGGTCTGATTTTCTATGTAAATCTATGTAAATCTCTCTCTCTCTCTCTCTCTCTCTCTCTCTCTCTCTCTCTCTCTCTCTCTCTCTCTCTCTCTCTCTCTCTCTCTCTCTCTCTCTCTCTCTCTCTCTCTCTCTCTCTCTCTCTCTCTCTCTCTCTCTCTCTCTCAATCTCTCTCTCTCCTTCTCTGTATCTGTCTATCTATTTATCTATCTATCCCATTTTTATTATTGTTTCCTTTTTTTGTGCCCTTGAGCTGTCTCCTTCGTTGTAAAAAAAAAAAAAAAAAAAAAATCCATCTATTTTTTCATGTCTTAAAACTTTAGATTAGTTTGTTTATTATCTGTATATTGTTTTTTTTTTTTTTTTTTTTTTTTGTGTGTGTGTGTGTGTGCGTGACGTTTCAATGCTATTTTTCTTTCTTTTTTATTGTTCCTCATTTCTTGCAAGTCTTTTTTGTTTCCTATTTCTTTTTCTTCTTCCTCTTTGCTGTTGTTGTTGTTCGATGGTCCTCCGTTTTTTTTCTCGATACAAAAAGAGGAGGAGGAAGGTTAAGGGTTATAGCGACCCTCTTCCTCCTCCTGCTCCTCCTCCTCTCCTTCTTGAATCGGCCGGAGAGAAAACAAGCGAGTGGGCCGTGAAGGGAGGAATTTAACAACGACAAAACAATTCCGGTCGACGAGGAAGAGTACCGCTGACGGGAAGGCTTTTTTATTATTACTACTATTATTATTATTATTATTATTATTATTATTATTATTATTATTATTATTATTATTATTATTATTATTATTATTATTATTATTATTATTATTGTTATTATTATTATTATTGTTATCACTGTTACCCTTCCTTCTACAATTACCTTTATTATTCTTAGCATCATCACAACAACAACAACAACAACAACAACTATCATAACAGCTACAGATATTGCTGCTACTACTACTACTACTATAACTCCCAACTACAACTACTACTATTTCCACCTCTACTACAACTACTACTACTACGTCTACCTTTACTACTACTACTACTACTACTACTACTACTACTACTACTACTACTACTTTTGTTTCCACTAATAAATCAAAGTTGGGAGGAAACACGTTCTTCTGATAGCCTTGTCGTGTATGTGTGATAACTTCAATACAATTTCCCTTTTTGATATATACATTTAATCTCTCTCTCTCTCTCTCTCTCTATCTCTGATCTCTCTCTCTCTCTCTCTCTCTCTCTCTCTCTCTCTCTCTCTCTCTCTCTCTCTCTCTCTCTCTCTCTCTCTCTCTCTCTCTCTCTCTCTCTCTCTCTCTCTCTCTCTCTCTCTCTCTCTCTCTCTCTCTCTCTCTCTCTCTCTCTCTCTCTCTCTCTCTCTCTCTCTCTCTCTCTCTCTCTCTCTCTCTCTCTCTCTCTTTTTTTTATTTTATTTAAACATAGGTACATGTATAATATTTACATACCCAAAGGTGCACTGTCGTGTGCTGCCTATTCGAAGGGCAGAATAAAAACTATATAAAAATAACTACATAAACTATAAAAAATATATATATCTATATACTATAAAAAAATAAAAAATAAAACATACAATACAGAATATATGTGAGCGCACTGCACACTACACTCGTGTCACTGCTCCACCACGAGTGTCAGTGGGGTGGGGAGTGAGCCCCTCCAGTGGTGGGCCGACAGTTTTATTTTTTGGGTGTTCATCTCCCGGATGTTTGGTATACAGGCCGTGAACATGTTCCACATCCGGCAGACTCTTCCCGAAAAGGTGCGTTGGTGCTGGCTGGTACGGGAACACGGCACCTCCACTGCGTCACCACGGGATAGCACCGTTCTCGTGTCCCGCGTGGTGACTCTCGGAGGTTGGCGTAAGCCCACCAGATGTGGCACTCCCTGCACTTGTGCCTTATGTAACACCACAAGAGCAGCTACGTCCCTGCGGTGTTCCAAGGAGTCGACGGAGCTGAGAGTTTCCTGCCCGGTTGGGGGGTCTGCCGCATCCACCAGTCGCAGTGCCCGTCTCTGGATGGCGTCGAGTCTCCCGCTGTGCGAGGCAGCACACGACATCCAAGAGAGGGCAGCGTACTCCAGGTAAGGCCGTATCTGGGCCTTGTAGAGCAACAGCCTCCCTTTTTTGTCGAGGAAGCTGGCCACCCTTCGCAGGCAGGAGACTCTGTGGGAGGCCTTTTGGGCAATGTGTTTGATGTGGCTGTCAAACCGTAGCCCTCGATCCACTTCCACTCCCAGAATCTTGACGGATTCCTGGAGTGGGAGGGGGACGCCACCAAAGCTTAGCTTCCCCTCCACTGCTGGCCTGGCAGTGGGGGATCGAGAGACCACCATTGCCTGGGTCTTCTCTGGAGCAAAGGTCACCTGCCAGCGGGCACCCCACTCCTGTAGCACCTTCAGCTGCTGATTGACCTCGTCAGCAGCTCGCCCACAGTCTTGTCTGGGGTAGGTGCAGGAGAGAGTGCAGTCATCAGCGTAAGCTGAGACTGCTGGCAGCTGCCGGAGAAGGTCGTCCACATATATGTTCCACAGAACTGGCCCTAGCACTGAGCCCTGTGGCACTGATGCCTCCACTGGCAAGGAGTCGGACGTCTGCCCGTTGACGACAACCTGGAGGGTCCTTCCTTGGAGGTAGTCTCCCAGGAGCTGAAGGAGGTCACCTTGGATGCCCTTAGCACGGAGTTTTTCAAGGAGACCTCCGTGCCACACCCTGTCAAAGGCACCCGCTATGTCCAGGGCTACCACGACAGTGTCCAGGCCGTCGTCAAGGGCGTCCTGCCAGTTCTTGGTGAGGAGCATCAGCAGATCAGAGGTGGACCGGCCAGGTCTGAACCCATACTGTTGGTCCGAGAGGAGGTAGTTGTCCTTGAGGTGGCGACAGACTACGTCCGCCACGACCCTCTCGAACACTTTCCCCACCACAGACAGCAAGGAGATGGGCCGGTAGTTTTTGGGGTCAGACCTGGAGCTCCTCTTGTGGACGGGAACCACCCGAGCCTCTTTCCACGCCGATGGCCAGGTGTTTTCCCGGAGGCAGGCAGAGAAGACTGTGGTGAGAGGGGCAGCCAACTCGTGTGCACACTGCTTCAGCAGGTGCGGGCTGAGGTCATCGGGGCCGGTCGCCTTCTGGGTGTCCAGCCCTCGCAGCAGGCGCTCGACCAACACCTGTGTCACTTCCACTTTCGTGACAGTCTCCTCGCACTGCTGTTCCAGATGTGGCGGTGTCTGTCCGGGGTTATCCACCTTCATCTTCTCGGCGAAGAGACTGGCCAGCAGCTGGGCTTTATCCTTGCTGCTGGTGGCCACTGCTCCATTCTGTCTTGAGAGGGGAGGAATCGCGTCCTGGCGGCTGATCCCCTGCCTTTCCTTGACGAGGGACCACCAGGTCTTATTTCCTACCCCTGCTCCACACAGCTTGCGCCTCATGTCTTCCTTCCACTTCCTTATGGCCCACTTGCTGGTCACCACCATCCTCCTGCAGGCCGCACGGTGCAGGACCTTGTTGCGCCGAGTCGGGTTCCGCTTGTAGCGGAGCCACGCTGAATACTTAGCGTCAGCAGCAACACGGCAGCGGTAACCAAACCATGGTTGATCCGCTGGTCTGGTGGTAAACTCGGTGGGGCACATGTCGCCTCTGGAGGGCCAGGAGTCGGGAGGTGAGGGCTTGTGTCATGCCCTCCGCCCCGCCTTGCAGCACAGAAGGCCACGCCGTGTGGCTCAGGTCACGGCGTAAGGAGGTCCATTCAGCCTTATCCCACAACCAGATCGTGCGGGCGGTGGCCTCGTCCCGAGCCACCCCCACATCCACCAGGGTCAAGACAGCATGGTGGTCGGAGCTGCCCACGAGTCCCAGCTGGTGACAGCGTAGAATGTCCTCCTGGAGGTCGGAGATGAACGGGGCAAGCGTCCCGCCCAGCTCGTGAGTAGGGAAGGTTACGTGGTCCGTCAGGCCCTGCACCGCCAAGAGGGATTCGTAGGCGTTCTGTTCCAAGTGGTGGTTGATGTCACCCACCAGTAGGACGTGCCTGCAGCTGTGCGCCACTAGCAGGTCGTCCAGGGACTCGGTGAGGTACCGGAGCGAGGCAGGCCCTTGTCGTGGCGGGCGGTACATAGCGCACAGCAGGAGGGCAGAGCGGTCAGCCAGCACAACCCGGAAGAACATTACCTCCATCTGGGGAGGCGTGTCCACGTCGAGGTGCTGGGCCTGTAGTCCTTCCTTGAAGCAGACAGCCACTCCGCCTCCTGCTCGCTCATGTCGGTCCCTCCTGGCCCAGTGAGTGTAGCCACGCATCTTGCCAAACGTGGGCTCCACTTCACTGTTCAGCCAGGTCTCCGTCACCACAACTATGTCGGCACTATGTCGCAGGGCACAGTTGTGGGTCAGGTCTCCGATGTTCGTTCGGAGACCACGTACATTGGCGGAGATGACCTTTAGTTGACGGCGGGGGGGTTGTGGCTGTACCATGATGGTGGGGGCAGCGGTCCGGGGTGGTGGTGTGTAGGAGGGCTCGTCTGGGGGTGTCGGGGGAGGGGGGGGTTCCACTGCCAGTCCGGGATGTGACTCCAGGCCCCCGGCTGTGGAAGAAGTGGGCGGGTCTGTGGTAGGGGCTGAGGCTGTGGTGGTGCTGATGGGAGGCTAGTGGCCGGAAGCCTTCCCTCCGCCAGGATTCGTCGGAGGAGACGTTCCTGTCTCAGGTCAGAAGCCCTTGTGTAGCAAGACACAGCAGTGTGTCCCCTACGGGTGCAGTACTCGCACGTCTTCACTCTGGTTGATGGCTGCTGCGGGTTGACAGTCTGTCTCCGTGACTGGCCGGCTTCCTCCTGGTTGTACGTGTGGTGACTGGCCTCGTACACTTCTTGAGTGTTTCCACTTTTCTTGTTTTCCTTTTTCTTTTTCTTCTTAATCCTTCCGGTAGTGGTGGGTCGCGTATCGGCTGTGGTGGGGGTTAGGCGGTTAGGGGTAGTTGTGGTGGCGGCGGTGGTGGCTGAGTTGTTAGTAGCGACGGCGGGGGTTTCAGTGGTTGTGGTGGTGGCGGCGGGGAGGATGCTAGGGGCAGTGGCGGCGGTGGTGGCTGAGTTGGTAGTAGTGATGGGGGGGGTTTCAGTGTCTCTCTCTCTCTCTCTCTCTCTCTCTCTCTCTCTCTCTCTCTCTCTCTCTCTCTCTCTCTCTCTCTCTCTCTCTCTCTCTCTCTCTCTCTCTCTCTCTCTCTCTCTCTCTCTCTCTCTCTCTCTCTCTCTCTCTCTCTCTCTCTCTCTCTCTCTCTCTCTCTCTCTCTCTCTCTCTCTCTCTCTCTCTCTCTCTCTCTCTCTCTCTCTCTCTCTCTCTCTCTCTCTCTCTCTCTTAATAATAACAGTCCTCCCACCACCACCACCAACACCAGTACTAATGTAAATCCCGAGCATGCGTTGTCTAACTTTGAAATAAAACCCGATGAAGTCCTTAAAGCCCTCAAATCACTTAAAACAAATAAAAGTCCTGGACCTGATAAAGTATATCCAACTCTGCTGAAAGAAACAAAGAGCGAAATACTCTCCTCCCTCACAATCGTATTCAATATGTCCTTGCGACAAGGCATTGTCCCTTCAGATTGGAAAAAGGCTAACGTAACACCGATTTTTAAGAAAGGAGACAAAAAAGTACCAGGTAATTACAGGCCCATTAGTCTAACTTCGGTTGTAGGTAAGCTACTTGAGGGCATAATTAGAGACAAAATTGTGAGTTACCTTGAAAGCCACTCATTAATTGGGGACTCACAACATGGCTTCCGAAACAAAAGATCCTGCCTGTCAAGTCTATTAACCTTTTATAACGACCTCTTCACTGTTTATGACGTAACCAAATCACTGGACGTAGTCTATCTTGATTTCCAGAAAGCGTTTGATAAAGTCCCGCATCATAAATTACTTTACAAATTAAAGCAAATAGGTATTGACGGTCAGGTAAACCAATGGATCGCGAATTGGTTGAGCAACAGAAAACAACGAGTAGTGATTGACGGATTTAACTCAGAGTGGGCGCCGGTCACTAGTGGGGTCCCTCAGGGCTCGGTTCTTGGCCCAGTGCTCTTCATTATTTACATCAACGACGTGGATGTTGGACTCAATAACCGCATTAGTAAATTTGCAGACGACACAAAGATTGGTAACTCGGTTCTCACTGACGAAGACAGGCAAAGCCTCCAAGAGGATTTGCACAAAATTTCAGCTTGGTCGGATAGATAGGAGATGCCCTTTAACGTAGACAAGTGCCAGGTCCTTCAAGTTGGAACGAGGAATAAGATGTTTGATTACGAAATGCGCGGCGTTAAACTCAAAAGCGTTCAATGCGTCAAGGACTTGGGGGTCAAAATCGCGTCAAACCTCAAATTCTCACAGCAATGCATCGATGCAGCAAATAAAGCGAACAGAATGTTGGGCTTCATTAAAAGAAACTTTTTATTTAAGAATAAAGATGTAATACTCCCGCTCTACAACAGTTTAGTCAGACCCCACTTGGAATATGCGGTACAGTTTTGGTCTCCCCACCATGCAAAGGATATTGCTAAATTAGAAGGTGTTCAGCGTCGGGCAACGAAAATTATCCCTTCCTTGCGCAACAAATCCTACGAAGAAAGGCTTTCTACCCTTAACATGTTTTCTCTTGAGAAACGTCGCCTCCGAGGAAAACTGATCGAATGTTTTAAAATACTTAATGGTTTCACGAATGTAGACAGATCAACATTGTTTATGATCGATGACACTTTGCGCACGAGGAACAATGGCGTAAAACTCAGATGTAGACAAGTAAATTCAGACTGCACCAAATTTTTCTTCACCAACGATGTAGTGCGAGAATGGAATAAGCTTCCACCGTCAGTGGTCCAGTGTAACACGATTGACTCCTTCAAAAATAAGCTCGACCGTCACTTCCTTCAACTTAATATCAACTAGAGTAGAAATGCAACGTTTTGGAGTCTTCTGATTAATGTAAAATCACTTAGGTTTAAGGACAGACCACCAAGTCTGGACCATGGGGTCTGTGTGGTCTGATTTTCTATGTAAATCTATGTAAATCTCTCTCTCTCTCTCTCTCTCTCTCTCTCTCTCTCTCTCTCTCTCTCTCTCTCTCTCTCTCTCTCTCTCTCTCTCTCTCTCTCTCTCTCTCTCTCTCTCTCTCTCTCTCTCTCTCTCTCTCTCTCTCTCTCTCTCTCTCTCTCTCTCTCTCTCTCTTTTACGAGGAGGAAGAAAAAACAACAAACAAAACCCGAGCGTCTTTTGTCTTATCACCAAGTACCCCCCACTATCCCCCCTTCTCCCCCCCCCAAAAAAAAAAAAAGACGAAACAATGAAAATGTATAAAAGGAAAAAAAAAGTCTACGTATAAGGAATGCATTAGACTTGAGGCTTCTTGATGCCGCCGCTGCTCAGGAACGACAAAGAAAAAAGAAAAAAGAAAAAAGAAAAGAATGAAGACAAAAGTGAAGAAAAAAGGAAAGGGAAGAACGTGGGTGGAGGAGGAGGACGAGGAGGAGGAGGAGGACGAGGAGGAGTTGGAGGAGGAGGAGGAGGAGGAGGAAGGAGATGAAGAAGTGGAAGAAGAAGAAGAAGAACAAGAACAAGAAAATCATCATCATCAACAACAACGACAGCAACAACAATCACAACAGCAACAACAACAACAATAACAACAACAATCACAAAAAAAACAATAACAAGAACAAAATCAACAACAACACCAAAAAACAAGAAAAAGAAGATAAAAAAGAGGAGAAGAAGGAGGAGGAAAAGAAGGATGAAGAGGAGGAGGAGGAGGAGGAGGAGGACGAAGACAAGAAAGAGGAGCAAAACCAGGAGGAAGAGGAGGAGGAAGAGGAGGAGGAAGACCACTATAATGCATCCTATGTCTTCCTCTCTCTCCTCCCATACCTCTCTTGTTTTCCCTGCACCCGCCTTCCCATTCTCCTTTCTCTCTAACCCTACTCCACAACCACCACCACCACTACTACGACTACGACCCCTCCAGCATCAGATCCAGGTCGTCGTGTTTCTGTGGCCCTTTGTTTGACGGGGCTCAGTATGCCTTTTCTCTTCTGCCTCTTTTATCTCTTCGTCTGTGAGTCTGAGGCCGCCAGATCTTAGTGAGTAAAAGAGGATGTTGACTGCCAGGCCTTTTATACGAGTGCAGGGAGGGGGGAGGAGGAGGAGGAGGAGGAGGTGTGGTGAAGAACGGGGGTCAGGAAGAGAAGAGGAAATGGGTGAGAAGGAAATGGGGAAAGTACTAGAAGGGGAAGAAGAGGGGGGAAAGAAGAGGAAGTGGAGGAGAGATAAGGAGCTGATGGGCATAGAGGAGAGGAGGAAATGAGTGAGGAGTTAAAAATGGGTAAAGTAAGAGGGGGAGGAGGAAGGGAAGGAAGAAGAGGAGAGGAGGAAGAGAGGAGGAAATGATGATCAGGAGAAACTGGGGAGAGAAAAAGGTGAAGGCAGAATGAGGAAGGAGAAGGAAAAAAGTGAAGGACAGATAAAGAAGGAAGAGAGAAGGGGGTGAGAAGATATCATAATGAAGAGATGAAGAAGGGGAAGGAAGATGGGGGAAGAGAAGAGATTAGAGAGAGGCTGTGGGTAAGGTAAGAGAGAAAGATGGGGAAATGGGGAAGAAGAGGGAGAAGAAAAAGAAGAAAAAGAAGAAGAAAAAGGAAAATAAGAAATAGTAATAATAATAAAAAAAGAAGAAAAAAAGACGATAAAAGGAAGAGGGATGGAAAAGAGGAAGAAAGGGAGACAGGTGGAAGGGAAGAGAAGGGCTGAGCTGAGGAATAAATTAGGAGTTACGTAAAAGGTGACGAATTGAGAGAGGAAGAAATGAGACAAAGGGAGAAAATGGGTAAATGAGAAAGGGAGGAGATGAAGAGGAGAAAAAGGGTTAATGGAGGAGATGGAGAGGAGGATTAGGAGTGCGGAAGAAGTGATTAGGGAGGAAGGAAGGGGAGAGGGAGGATATGGTGATGGCTCTACACAGGGAGAAGGGAAGGAAGGGTGAAAGAGGGAGAAATTGATGAAAGAGGAAGGGAGGCGCGAGGGAGGAGGGAGGAAAAGGAACGAAAAGAGAGGAGGAAGAAGAGAGTAAAGAGTGAAAGATATATTGATGAGAGGAAGGAGGAAGGATGAGAGAAGGAAGTAAAGTGAGAAAGAGGGAGGTAGAGGTTGAAGAAAGAAAAGAATGAAGGAGAAAATAATGAGAGATGCAGAAAGGAGTAGATAAGAGAGGAGTAAATTGATGATGAGGGTTAAAAAAAACAGGAAAGGAAAAAAAAGGGGGAAAAAACATAGATGGAATAGTTTAAAGGGAAAGGGAGCGGAAAGGAGGGAAAAAAATAATGGGAAGATAATATGTAGGCTGAAAGGAGTAGAAAGAAAGAGCTAAGGATGAGGAGGAAGAAGGAAAGGTAAGGAGATGTCTAAATTGGAAAAAAGAGTAGAAGGGAGAGGAAAGATAATGATGGAGAAAAGAGGATGAAAGGAAATGGCTGATCGGAGAAGATGAAGAATGGGAAGAGAACTAGATAAAGAAGGGAAGAAAAGAAAACAAGCGAGCGGAAGAGGAAATAATGGAGGAGTTCTTGGAATGAGGGAGAGAGAAAACAAAGTGATGTTGATGGAGGAAGAGTAAGAATAAAAGGGAGGGAAGGGGAAACAAGGAAAGGAAGGAAGGAGGAAGGAAGGAAGGTAGATAAAGGGAGAGGATGGGGAGGTTTATGAAGCATGGCGGGCGTATATATGTTATGTTGTTACGTTGGGGTTCTTATGTGTTATCACTGTCGCGTATTGTTGAATGGATGTTATTGGTTGTTCAGACTCGGCTATAAATTATTCAAAGCCAATTTTATTATATTTTGTTTCTTCTGTTTAATTGTTTTTCATGATTACTTGATTCTTCTTGCTTTTCTGTATATTTTTGTCTATAACCATTTTCTCTTCTTATTACTTATCGTTTCCTTTCTTTTTTATACTATTATCCAGGATTACTTTTCTACTTGTATCGTATCTCTTATTATTACTCTTGCATACAAACAAACAAACAAAAAATTTTACCACCACCACCACCAACAACAACAACAACAAACACCACCAACAACAACCACTACCACCGACCACAGCCACCACCACCAACAACAACAACAACTAGCCTGCACTCCCTCACTTAGAAAAAAAAAAAGCTGTAGTTGACAAAGACTAAGACGAAGGAAGAACAAGAAGAGCAAGGGCGATGATAGTAGTGTGGTATGTACGTTACGGGAGGATGGAAGAGAAGGGGGGGGGGAGCTGGCGTACAAGGGGAGGGGGTAAGATGGTAAGGGGGGGGCGTCCGTGCGTACATAACAAGACTAATCCATCTGGGAGTCAGCGGGCTGGACAAACGGGGCCGCCGCAAATGTGGTCCGGCCATTATAAGCTGACCATAATTGTCCCATCACTCCACAATGGACAATTAGGGGCCACTTCCGCCAGTTCCCGACCCCGCACGGCGGACCGACGGACTGGGTGAGTGGCTGGAAGGTTGACTGGCTGGCTGACTGACTGACTGACTGGGTGGAAGGTTGACTGGCTGGCTGACTGACTGACTGACTGACTGGCTGGTAGGTTGACTGGCTGGCTGACTGACTGACTGACTGACTGGCTGGTAGGTTGACTGGCTGGCTGACTGACTGGCTGACTGACTGGCTGGAAGGTTGACTGGCTGGAAGGTTGACTGTCTAGCTGACTGGCTGACTGACTGACTGACTGACTGACTGGCTGGCTGACTGACTGACTGGGTGGAAGGTTGACTGGCTGGCTGATTGACTGACTGGCTGAGTGGCTGGAAGGTTGACTGGCTGGCGATTGACTGACTGGCTGAGTGGCTGGAAGGTTGACTGGCTGGCGATTGACTGACTGGCTGAGTGGCTGGCAGGTTGACTGGTTGGCTGACTGACTGACTGGCTGAGTGGCTGGCAGGTTGACTGGTTGGCTGACTGACTGACTAGCTGAGTGGCTGGCAGGTTGACTGGTTGGCTGACTGACTGACTGACTGAGTGGCTGGCAGGTTGTCTGGTTGGCTGACTGACTGACTGACTGAGTGGCTGGCAGGTTGACTGGTTGGCTGACTGACTGACTAGCTGAGTGGCTGGCAGGTTGACTGGTTGGCTGACTGACTGACTGACTGAGTGGCTGGCAGGTTGACTGGTTGGCTGACTGACTGACTAGCTGAGTGGCTGGCAGGTTGACTGGTTGGCTGACTGACTGACTAGCTGAGTGGCTGGCAGGTTGACTGGCTGGCTGGCTGACTGACTGAGTGGCTGGAGGGGTGATTTATTGGATGACTGGGTGGATGGTTGACTAACTGGCTGGAGGGCTGAGTGGATGGCTAGATGGCTGAATGCATGACTGACTGGCTGACTGAAGGGCTGACTGAATGGTTGGCCGGCTGACTGACTGACTGACTGACTTATTGGGTGAGTGACTGACTGACTGGATGGCTGACTGAATGGGTGGCTGACTGACTGGTTGACTAGTGGGCTGACTGGCTGACTGGATGAGTGGGTGACTTTATGGATGGGTTATCGTTGTGTGACTGGATGGCTGGATGGATATGGAGGAAGGGGAAAAGGACGGGGTGATGGGGGGAATGGGGAAAATGTGGGATGAGTGTGTGGGCGGAAAGAGTTGAGTGTGGCACAGTGGGAGGAAGGGGTGAGGCAAGAGGGGAGCGTAACTATGTGTGTGAGTGTGGGAAGGGAAGGGAAGGGAAGGGAAGGAAGGGAAGGGAAGGGAAGGGAAGGGAAGGGAAGGAAGGGAAGGGTTAATGAGTGGATGAAGAACGTGAGTGGGAGGGAAGGAGAGGAATGTTGGTGTGTGTTGTGGCATTGTATTGTGTGCAGGGGGAAGAAGAGGGAGTTGGGGTTGGGAAAGAGGAGATGTAGAGGTGTTAGAAGGAAATGAATTGTGGAAATAGACGGAAAGTTACGGAAAAAAACGGAAGCCTACAAGAGTGCCATTATCATTTAACTTTGATTTACTTATGATAGAAAACACGTACTTCACACAAATGACTTTATCTGAAGAAGCTTTAAAAAAATGACTAATTCATAAAACGCGTGATATAAATTATGTGGAAAATATACATCTACGAGAAAATAATAAAAAAAAACAGCACAGCAACCATTCCATCATATACAAGAAAACAACAGGTATCTCTGCTTGTAAGTAAATCAGTCTACACGAACGAAACCAGCTTATAAATGAACAGTCAAAACTCCATTAATACTCAACGCCTCGCTTGAAAATAAATAAATAAATAAAGATATAAATATGTTATAAAAATATACACTTTTCTACAATCTTCCCTTTTTATGCTGCACTCGTTCCAATACAATTTCTTCACGCTTTCTACCCTATAATTCAGTCAAAGTGCACATTTTCCCATTCCCTACAAGAGTTTTTAATCGTAAACGTAGGTCAAGAACTGAACAAAGAAAAAGAAAAAAATCCTTCTATAATAAAAAAAAATAAGTGACTATCCTAAACATTCTTTAAATGAAAAAAAAAAGTGAAAATAAAGAAAGAAGCTGCCAAGACTGAACAAGGAGGGAGGAACCGAGAGAGGCCAAGGGAGAGACCGATGGGAGAGAGAGGGGAGAGGGGAGAGGGCGAGGGAGAGGAAGGGCAATAGTTGTGACTCAATGACGGGGTCGTTAACGCTCTAACAGCTCTGACCTCCGACCCGGCACGAGGGGAAGTGAGGGGAAGGGGTGCGGCAGGAAGCGGGGGGGGGGGGGGGGTGTGGGTGGATGGCTCAGAAGAGGGGAAGAGGGTGAAGGAAGGTGAGGGTGGGGAGAGGGAAGTGCGGGAGAAGAGGGCTTAAAAGGGAGAGAAGAGGGGAAATTGGAAGGGAGAAGAGGAAGGAAAGGAAGGAAGGAGGGGAAGGGAGAGTATCCGCTCGAGGCTTTTATTGCTGGTGTTGGTAACTGTGGTGGTGATTGTGGTGATGGTGGTGGTTGTGGTGAAGGGTGTCACTGTTATCGTTGTTGTTGTTGTTGGTGGTGGTGGTGGTGGTGGAGGTGGTGGTAAAATGCTCTCTCGGATTTTTGTGTTCTTTTTTTTTCTTTTATTCTTTTTATTCACGTATTGTTAGTGTATGTTAGAATGCATAATATTTTAAGGAGCATTAAGTAGCGGGCTTTTTTTTTCATTATTGTTTTCTTCTCTTTTTTTTACGCCCTCGCACTGTCTCCTCTGCTGTAAAAAAAAAAAAGTAGTTTCGCCAGCAATATTTATAAAGGTTAAGTAGATAACATACGATAAAGGTCATTACTATCCCATTTACTACTACTACTACTACTACTACTACTACTACTACTATTATTACTACCATTACCATTACTTCTAATAACACTAACCACTTTCCACGTCCATATTTTTCTCTTTCTTGTTCCTCATCTTCCTTTTCATCATTGACCCTTGAGCTTTTCCCTTTTTTTTTCCTTTTTCGTTCCTCCATTATGTTCTTCCTTTGTCACTCCCACTGAGTCATTTTTTTCCTCTACAAACATTTTCTTCTATTTTTAAATCCTTACTTGCTCTCATCATCACCTCTTCCTCTCCCCTTCTATTTCCTTATCTAGTACTTTTTAATTTTCTCCTTAAAAATCTTCTTTCTCCAGTCCATCATTATCGCCATCATCATCATCATCATCATCACCACCTCACAGTCCCACACAGACAGACCACAATTACGTCGTCTTGGTCTTGATAATGGAATGACCAAGGCCAGACCAGACCACCTCACTCCTTCCCTCCCTTGTCTCCCTTTCCAGTGGTTAAGCTCCCTTACCCCTGTGGGTGAGTGGGGAGGGAGAGGGAAGGGGCGGGGTGTAAGGGAGAAGAAGGGATTAATGTAAGAGAGAGAGAAATGGAGGGATGGAGGAATGGAGGGAGGGAGCTTTGGGAATGTTGGAGGAAGGAGGAAGAGAAGGAAGAAAGAGTAAAGGAGTAAGGGAGAAGGGAGGATTAAAGCAGGAGAGAGATGGATAGAGAAGTGGAGGGATGGAGGGATGGAAGGAGCTTTGGAAATGATGAAGGAAGAAAGAAGAAAGGGAGGAAAGAGATAGAGAGGAGGATGGGAGAATGGAATGGTTAAGCGTAGGCAGATAAGGTAGAAAAAATTGACAGATTACAATAAAAATATAAAAAGAAGATACTTGAAAAATTGAAACGATGGCATTAGACAGTTAAATGCAAGAAAAAAAGAAGAGAGGAGAAGGAGAGGAAGGAAAAAAATAGATGCAATAGAAGATGAGAAGAAGTTAGAAAGCGGATTGAAACAGGTGGTGGAGGAGGAAGAAGAGGAGGAGGAGCAGAAGATGGAGGAAAAGGAGGAATAGGAGGAAGAGTAAGAGAAGCACACGCCACCACCACATCCCAGCCAGCACCTTCACTGATGGGAATTCAATACCGGCACGACACAGACACAAGGTTATCAATTGCTGGAGGTCAGGGGATGGCCACAATCATTCTCTCGTTCGCACCACCACACCACCACCACCACCACCACTAACAACATCACATTCACCATCATCATCCTTCTCTTTTACCCTGAGCGTCCACTTACACTACCCGTCTTTCCACTTCCTCTCTTCTCATCATCTGTCCAGGTTCATACCCTCTCTAGTTGTTCCCTTCATATAACATCAGCTAACTATCACCACCAACATCATCAGAGGCAACAGAGCTTTGAGAGATAAAAATAGTACCGTACCTTATATATATTTCACCTTTCCCCATGACTACCATTTCCCATTTTCTTCAATCAGTGTTACCAGAAGCCAAAGAGCCCACCCAAGAAGGAGGAGGAGGAGGAGGAGGAGGAGGAGGAGGAGGGGGAGCAGTGACCCGCCCTCATTGTTGACCCTTTATCGCTACATAATTGGTTTAGTGGCTCAGTAATGGACTGGAAGACGCGTGGACTGACCTTGACGCAATAATACAAGGGCCTCCTCCTCCTCCCTACTCCTTTTCCTCCTCCTCCTCTTCCTCCTCCTCCTCCTCCTCCTCCTCCTCCACCTCCCTGTTTCCTGTTCTCTTTATTCTCTCCTTTTCTCCTTCCTCCAATTTTGACCCTGTTCCCTCCTATTGCCGCCCTTTTCTTTCCTTTTTTTTTTTTCTTCTTTTCTTCCCTCTTTTTCTTGATATGTTGTGGGATTTAGTTACTTTGCGGGCTCTTGTTTTTTCCTTTTCTTCGTCTTTCTATTTTTTTCCTTCGTATTGTTTCCCTTCTCTTTTCCTTCCATTCTTTTCAATTCTTTGCAACCTTTATTTTCTCACAATGTTCTCCTTTTCCTTTTCTTCTTCCAACGTCTCTCTCTCTCTCTCTCTCTCTCTCTCTCTCTCCTTCTCCCTCAATCTATACGTCTCTCCCATTTTCCGCTTCCCTCCTCTCGTGTTATCGCTTAAGTCATTTCTCCCTCCATCTCTCCCTCTCCCCCTCCCTCTCCCTTTCCCTCTTTCAACCACAAGACTCCATCCCTTTTCTTATGGCGTCCCTCTATGTGTATGCCAAGAAGGGAAGGGAGAGGAGGAGGAGGAGGAGGAAGAAATGGAGGATGAGGGAAACTGTGATTTTTCTGTGTGTGTGTGTGTGTGTGTGTGTGTGTGTGTGTGTGTGTGTGTGTGTGTGAAGGTTATATAACACGTTTAAACACGCAAAAAAGAAACAAAAAAACAACAGCAAAGTATGACGGTAAGAGAGATAAAGCAGCAAGGAAAGGTGAGAAAAAGAGTAAAGGAAAGGAAAGGAAGCAGAGAAGATCAAGAAAAGAAAGGAAAACAAGTCAGGAAAAAATAAGTGAAAGGAGAGGAAAGGGACGAAAATAAAGGAATATATAAAAAAAAACTAAAAAAAAACCGAGGGCAAAATAAGGGAAGAAAAGTTAAGGTGAGAAGCTGAAAAAAAAAACTAAAGAAAGATAAATAAATGAACAAGACAACGAATACACGAAAATAAAACATTGATAAGAAAAAAATTAAGTGATAAAGAAAAGAAATGGAAAAGTAAAGAGAAAAAAGCAGGAAAAAATAACAAATAAGAATGAGAATGAAATAAAATGATATAGAATGAGAATGATACAAAAAAGAAGAAAGAAATTAAGGAGGAAGAAGTGAGAGGGATAAAGAAAAGAAATGGAGAGGTGAGGAGAGAAAGGCAGGAAAAAATAACAGAACGAGAGGAGAAAACAAACGCAAAATGGAAAATGGAAAATAAAATACGGAAGGAGATAAATGAAGAAAAAAAATAGGGAAAGGATAGCAGAAAAAAAAAGAAGAAAAAAAGGAGGCAACAACAAAAACGAAATATTGAGTTAAACCAAAAGGAAGAAGAAAAGGAAGAAGAAAAAAGACGACGCAGAGTTACCATAATCAATCCACCTGAAAAAAAAAAAATTGAGACCAGGTGTGAAGCAAAGCAACAACAACAACAACAACAACAACAACAATTACACCTGGCAGCTGATCCTTAGCGGGGCGAGACGAAGCAAATGTGGAAGTCGCCGTAACCTATCGGGAATCGCTTAAACCGTGGACGGGAATGAGCAGGAATGGGAATGGCTAAGAAGGGCGATCAGCTGTCTGCCGGCCGCCTGATGGGGGGTGGAGGGGAAGAGGGGGAGAGAAAGGGAAAGGGGGGAACGGAGGGGCAAGGGAGGGAGCGGAGTGGAGGAGGGAAGGAACGGAGGGGAAGGGAGGGAGGGAACGAAGGGGGGGAGGGAGGGAACGGGGGCTGATAGGAATGATAGGGGAGGAGCAAAGAGCATGGAGGACGAAGGAGGAGGAAGAGTTAGAGGAGGGAGAGGAGCAGGAGGAAGGAGGAGGAGGAGGAAGAGGGGGGATGTGGAAGACGAAAGGAAGGAATAAACGAATGGGAAGATGTGAACGAGAAGGAGAGGAGCGAAAGAATGGAACGGGATGAGAATGAGGTGGAGGGGAAGGAGGGGGAGGAAGCACAGGGGATGAAGAGGACGAAAAGAGGGAAGAAATGTGAAAGAAAGGGAAGGGAAGTAAGTAAACGAAGAGAGAGGGGAGAAAGAACGAGCTGGGAGAACAATAAACGAGGAGAAACTGAACGGAACGGAAAAGAACAGGAAGAACCGGGAAATAACGGAGAAAATGGAACGGGAAGGAAAAGGAAACAAAAGGGACGGGGAGAAAATGAACGGGAGTAGACGGAACTAACAGGAAGGACGGAACGGGCAAAACGGAACAGAACGAAAGGAATGGAACGGAATAACACGAATGGGCGGGAAGGAACGGCCCAAGAAAGAACGGAGGAAGAGAAAACCAGAAAGAGAAAAACAGGACAATATAAACGTGATGGAACAAGAGAGAAACGGAACGGAACGGAATGGAACGGAACGGTAGGGCCGGGACGGAGGGAGCGGACCATATGATGAGTAAATTAGGCTGTTTTTACGTGGCTCATTAAGAAGGTTGAGCCCGCGGCGTGCCTCGCTTAGCCCCGACCTTCATTTGTTTTCCGACCTGATCGCCTTCATTCCGGGGACGAGAGAAAAAAAAACCCTCTTCCTACTTGACTGCCAGACACACACACACACACACACACACACACACACACACACACACACACACACACACACACACACACACACACACACACACACACACACACACACACACACACACACACACGCACACACAGATCCTCGCTTCCTCGCCCCAGGTTACTCTTTTTTTATATTCTAATTTTATTGTTATGGAAAATTTCTTCTTGTCAGCCGCCCAACTTTTTGCCTCGAGGTCCTGACGTGTATTGTATTTTTTGAGGAGCGCTTAAAAGATATAATAATACTCGGTGATATATATTGCTCCGTTGTTTTTTTATATTTCCCGTGGCTCTTAGTGAAGCTTCTAGTAACAAGGAGAATATCACTGTGCTTCTTTTAACAGTTTTTAACTATTACTTTTAAAAAGTTCTTTTAGCAGGTACTTCTTTTACCAAGGACAATATCACCGTGCAAATCATTCCTGTTTGTGGAGTCATGGTATTTATGTTTGGTTTGCGGTTTGAATTATAAAAATGAATTATTTGACATACGACTCCAAACTCCTGGCCACACTCTGGACTCCTCTCTACTCTTATCTTATTGCCACACAAAGCTTTTTGCAAAACAATCTCACCTGGAGACTCAGTGACGATCCTTTTTTGAGGTTCAAGAACAGAGTTGACATTTTTTTAGCGTACGTTGTCATAATGATTCCCCTGATTTACTTTTTCTCGTAGAAACGGACCTAGTTTTTCCCTTCACGAATCTTAATGTTTTTGAGATGTCGATGCTTTTATTTTGTATGGACATAAAAAAAAAGCATATCTTTGTGAAATAAGTCTCTAGAAATTCAATTGCCAGATGAGGATAGACAACTAATTATTGGCAACATTTCGTATATAACCGTGCTGGTTGATATATCAAATGTTCCTGGTTAAGGTTAGGCATATGAATCACAAAACAATATTCTTATACCAAATTTATTTTTCCATAAGTGCTAAAAAAAACCCATGAAGTCTACATAATAACGACGGATTTCATTATTTACGCTTCAGATATATGAGAATCTTAGCTGACGCAGAACACAGACAGACACACAGACAGAGACACGCCTCCAGGGGTCGAACCGTGAGGCGTTGAATATATTAACCAAGATGTGTGTCTCTGAGCGTGTCTGTCTGTGTGTGGGAAGGAGTGTGGGGAGAGGAAGGCAACCAGAGAGGTGGAGAAAGTGGAGGAGGAGGAGGAGGAGGAGGAGGAGGAGAGGAGGAGGAGGAGGAGGAGGAGGAAGATAAGGAGGAGGAGGAGGAGGAGGAGGAGGAAGAGGAGGAGGAGGTGGATGATCAGGAGTACAATAAGCAGAAAATGAAACAAATAGGAATGGAAGGAAAAGGATCAGGAAGAGAATTAGAAGGCAAGTAAAAAGAGGAAGAAGAGGAACAGGAGGAGGAGAAAGAAGACATGGAGTGTTATGAGCAAGAGAAAAAAAATAATATAGGGGCATATGAGGGATTATCAAAGTGGTTTTTTTTGTTTTTGTTTTTTTTTTACATTGCAGCCTATTGCGCCGGTAGGCTTCTTCCAGGTGGATCCTGATGGTCGGTCCAAGGCTTCTTTCCGGTAGGTCCTGATGGTCGGCCCAGCCCGTTCTGGCGCAGGCAAGTGTTTATAGTGGCGCCATCTTGCATTGGCTCATGCTGCCCTCCCAGAGCTCATCTTTGATCCTAGAATCTAGAGTCCGGGTTGATAGGTGGTCTTCTGGACAGCATGTGGGTAGTTTTAAGCCTCTCGGCGGCGGCTGAAAAATCCCAGCTTGGTGGCACCGGGCGGGGATTGAACTCGCGTCCTCCTGAACACGAGGCCGTTACTTTGACGACTCAGCCACCGCTGAGTCGTGTGTGTGTGTGTGTGTGTGTGTGTGTGTGTGTGTGTGTGTGTGTGTGTGTTCGGGGCTCGTGGTTATGCTATAATGATCGTGTCTTCGGGCCTGGACACGGAGACACAACAAGGCGCATAAGGAAGGGGGGAGGGGGCAGGGGGCAGGGGAGAGGGGGAGAGAGGGGGAGGGGGGTAGGGGATCAGTGACATTATTTTCTCAAGGTTAAAGGGACCATCCGGATACACTTCACTCAGCCGCCACATTGCTGCTATTTTGGACTTTTTGCTCTTTTTTTCTAATCTTGTCTATTTATTTTTTTTTCGTCTTTTTTTCGTCATTTTTTCCTTCTCGTAATTTTTGTTTTATTTCTTTTTGATTCTTCGTTTTTCCTGTTTCTTCGTTGCCTTGTTCCTTTCTCTTTTTCTTTCTTTTTCTTTTTTCTTTTTCTTCGTTTTCTTCTTCTTCTCTTCCTTCGTCTTCCTCGTCGTCATCATTGTGTTGTTGTTTCATTTAAAAAAAATCTACAGTATGGTTTTCCCTGAGCTTTGAACTGTCGCTAACGATGAAAATGATAGTATTAGTAGTAGCAGTAATAATAATAACAATAATAATAATAATAATAATAATAATAATAATAATAATAATAATAATAATAATAATAATAATAGTAAATGATTAATAAACAAATAACAACAAACCAATAAGCACGACACAAACAACAGACGCCACGACCACGGCCTCGCTCACTCCCTCGACGCAGCAAACATCCGCGTAATCAACAACAACAACACGACCGTCACTGATAACGACAACGACATTAACATACACAACGATAAGCCAAACACCACCAACACGAACAACAACAACAACAACAACAACAACAACAACAACAACAACAACAACAACAACAACAGCAACACCATCACCACCACCAAAGAAAATAACATCAACAACAACAGCCAAAACAATGCAAAAAAACAACTTAAAGCATAACAAATAGTCAAGGTGGAGACAGACAGACAGACGGGCATGGCAAGTAAGGAAAGGGCTTGGCAGAGGTGGAAGGGGAGGGAGGAAGGACTGGAAGCGGAGGGAGGAGGAACTGGAAGGGGAAGGAGGAAGAAATGGAAGGGGGAAGAGGGAGAGATGGAAGGGGAGGGAGGAAGACTTGGAAGGGGAGGGAGGAGGAACTGGAAGAGGAAGGAGGAAGAGATGGAAGGGGAAGGAGGAAGAGCTGGAAGGGGAAGGAAGATGTGAAAGAGAAGGGAGAAAGAACCAATAAAGAAGGGGGAATAGTAATAAGGGAGGGAAAGGCAAGCAGGTGATAGGGAGATATGGATTGGCAGGGTGGAAGGGGAGGGTTTAAGAACTGGAAGGGAAGGGGGCGAGAACCGGAAAAGAAGGGGAAATTATTGTACTAAGGGAGGGAGAGGATAAGCAGGGAGGATGTGATAGATAGAGAGATAGACAGACAGATAGATAGACAGGTAGAGAGAGGTAGTATAGAGATGACAACCTTATATTCCTTCCCTTTAAAGTTCTCCCATTCCGTGATCCCACAAATTGGTACAACAGACCGCGCCAGAAGGCACCTCCCTACCTCCCTCCACCCCCCTTTTTCTCCCTTCTTTCTTCCTTTTCTCTTTCCATCCTCTTTGCCACTGTCCTTCTCCACCTTCTCTTCCTTCTCCTCCTCCTTCATGTCTTCCACTTCCTTCACCCCTAACAGCATCACCTCTTCCTTCATGCATCAGCTGTCCATTCTTCATCTTCCCTCGCCTTCATCTCCATCATATTTTCTCCGGTTCCTCCTCCTCCTCCTCCTCCTCCTCCTCCTCCACCGCCGCCATCACTACCTCACCCTCTTTCTTTCCTTCTCCTCCTCCTCCTGCCTCTTCTTCTTCTTCTCCTTCATCGCCTTTTTCTTCTTGTTCGTGCACTTCCAGCACTATTTTCTTCTGTCCTTCCTTCTCTATTCCATTTGTTCTTACGCACGGCAACACAATAACCTACATCCCATCTTCTATATCTTTATTGCTAGTTCTTCTTTCCTTTCTTCTTTCCTTTCCTTTAAATCTTTTCTCCTCCACCCCTACCCTTTCAATCCTTTACTTTCTATAGGCCTCATCCTCGTCCTTTACTGACTTTTATATTTCCATCTCTTCCTTTTCCTTCTCCATCATCATCTCCTTTTCCTCCTCCTCCCTTTCCTCGTCTTCTACCAGCTGGACTTTTATATATATCCTTCCCTTTCTCCTTCTCTCCCATTATCTCCTTTTCCTTCACTACCACCTTCTCCTCCCTTTCCTCGTCTACTCCCAGCTGGACGTGTCTGATGAAGCGAGGGTCCACAATCACACTAATAACACAGGAAGGAGGGCAAACACAGCACTACACGACACACCTCCACCGAAACACAGCACCCCCGGACCCCGACGAGACGATGACCACGACACGGGAGCTACCAGACGAGACGAGCGTGATCAGTTTTGAGGTCACGAGATGTATACATGCAGCCAGCACACACACACACACACACACACACACACACACACACACACACATACACATGCACACTTACGGTACTCATTAACAGGTACACAGGTATATGGGTTTGTGTGTGTGTGTAATTTTTTTTTGTATATGCCAGATGAAGCCTTACTGTGTGTGTGTGTGTGTGTGTGTGTGTGTGTGTGTGTGTGTGTGTGTGGATGTGTGTGTTAGTGTGTGTGTGTGTGTGTGTGTGTGTGTGTGTGTGTGTGTGTGTGTGTGTGCTGGGGTGCTGTGTTTGGTTGATTATTTTGTGCGTGTCGCTCTCCACCCGGAGGCGTGGCGGCGTGGTGGGGGCGGCTCCGTACAGAGTGTGGGCGGCGCCGCCACACCCACACCCACCACTCCCGCCTGCGCCCCCCTACCCCCACCCCGCCCACAACAGCCTGGAGGAAAGGATCTGGAGCTGCTTATAACTTGCCTGCCTGCCTGCCTGCTCGTTTTTTTCCCTGCTTACCTTTCAACTCACCTGCTCGCTTTCCTAACTACATGCTGTCTTTCCTCCCCTCCTATCAACCTATCTACTTGTCTACTTCAACGTTGCCAGATTGTCTTACTCAGCCTCTTATATTTACCGACTTCCGACCCCAAAACTGTCTCGTGGACCCCAATAAGGAGATTCACTTATAATTATCGTTAAAATAGTTAATTCCTGATGTTTCTTGGCAATAGTTAGGCGTCAGAAACCTATGCTCCGAGTACGACAATCTGGCAACGGTGGTCTGTTTGCCTGTTTACTTACTTTCCTACCCCCCTGAATGCCTGCTTGTGTTCCTGCCTGCTTACCTTCCTACCTATTCAGCTACTCGCCATCCCATCTGTCTGCTATTTTCCCTTCCTCGCTCCCTGTCTACATGTTTTCTTGCTTGTCTGCTTGTTTCCTTACCTGCTTACCTGCCTGGCTGCCTACCTGCTTGCCCTCTTTCAGCCTGCTTCACTTCCTTCTTACCCACCTATCTACTTTCTACCTGCCTGGCTGTCTACCTGCTTGCCCACCTATCTACTTTCTATATGCTCTCTTTATTTCTCTCTTTCTACCTGCTTTCTTTCTGCTTGCCCACCTATCTACTTTCTACCTGCCTGGCTGTCTACCTGTTTGCCCTCCTTCAGCCGGCTTCACTTCCCTCTTACCTACCTATCTACTTTCATGCCTGCTATCTTATCCTTGTAGCCGCCTCCTTCCCTGCTCTCCTACCTGCATATCTACCTTTCAGCATGATCGTATTTTTTTTCTTCAGTTTGTCTTCTGTATCCATTTAGAGCTTATATTGTAACTGGGGAGCAGATGAAAGCACCTCGACATTGAGGAGTAGATGAAAGCACCTCGATATTGAGGAGCAGATGAAAGCAACTCAATATTCAGTTTACTCCCGACGCAGCGAAGTGACGGTCGAGTCTATATTTGAAGGAGTTGATAGTATTCGCATTTACTACTTCTGAAGGAAGATTGTTCCAGTGACGGATGACTCGGTTTGAAAAGAAACTCCTTCCGATGTCTGTGTTACATCGCTTAGACTGAATGGGTAAACCGTTATTTCTAGTTCTTAGGTTGGTTTGCAATTCAAAGAAATTGGAGTAATCGACGTTATTGAATTTTTTCAGATACTTGAAGACTTGAATCATATCTCCTCGTAGGCGTCTTTTCTCTAATGTAAAGAGATTGAGTCGCTTGAGTCGTTCCTCGTACGGTTGAGCCCTTAAGGTTGGTATCATTTTCGTGGCGCGTCGCTGAATCCTTTCCAGTAAATCAATGTCCTTTCTGTAATTAGGAGACCAGAACTGTACTGCATACTCGAGGTGCGGTCTTACCATGGAATTATACAAGGATAGCATCACGTCTGGCGTTTTACACTGAAGTTCCTCGCTATGAACCCGAGCATAGTGTTGGCTTTGTTGTATGCTTTTTTACAGTGATTCGCGTGTTTCAGGTCACTGCTGATAGTGACTCCAAGATCCTTTTCCTCCTGCATCGCTTGCAGAGGTCTCCCATTCATGATGTATGTGTGGTTACTATTTCTGGACCCCATGTGCATGACTTTGCATTTGTCAACATTAAAAGACATTTGCCATTTTTCCGACCATTCGATAATGTGATTGAGGTCTTTCTGAATGATTTCGCAGTCGGTCTTTGTGAGGGCCTTTCCCCCCACCTTAGTGTCATCAGCAAATTTCGATATTGTGGATTTCAGTCCTGCTTCGAGGTCGTTGATATATATGATGAAGAGAATGGGTCCCAGCACTGACCCTTGAGGCACTCCACTAGTGACTGGAAGCCAATCGGAAGGCTGTCCGTTGAGTAGTACTCGTTGTTTTCTGTCGGTGAGCCAATCTCTTATCCACGCGATCAGATTGGCTCCAATGCCCGCCGAGTGCAGTTTCTTAAGGAGTCGCTCGTGCGGTACTTTGTCGAAGGCTTTCTGAAAGTCCAGGTATATAACATCACTGGGGATGTGGGCATCCCAGTTCTTATATATACCTTGGAAGAAGTCTAATAAATTCGTTAGGCAGGAGCGCTTGTTTCTGAAGCCATGCTGGGTGTCGGAGATTACATTATTGTCTTCTAGAAACTTAACAAGTTTGTCTCTAATAATCTTTTCGAGTATTTTTCCTGCCACTGATGTCAAACTTATGGGCCTGTAGTTTAATGCAACGCTTTTGTCTCCCTTTTTGAAAATTGGTGTTACGTTCGCCATCTTCCAGTTTTCCGGGACCTTTTTCAATTGAAAAGACTGGTTGAATATGTTAGTGAGTGGCTGAAGTATTTGTTGTTTAAGCTCTTTTAATAACCGCGGGGACAAACCGTCAGGTCCTGTTGACTTGTTCGTGTCGAGTTTATCCAAATACTCTTTCACTTCTTGGTCGCATATTGAGTCAATTTTCAGGGACGTGATTCCCCTCGGCGGGTCAGGGTTCTCGGGCATGGTTTCGATGTTTTCGACTGTGAATACGGATGCGAAGTTACTGTTGAGGATTCTGGCCATCTGTTTACTGTCCTGAGTTGCAGCTCCAGTCTCGTCTGTCAGGGGACCAATATTGGATTTTACTTTCTTTTTCGATCTGATGTATGTGAAGAATTTTTTTGAGTTTGCCTTGATGTCACGCGCTATTTGTTTTTCGTAGTTGCGTTTACTACTCCGAATAAGGGTGCGACAAGCTCTGAGGCTGTTGTGGTACTGAGTACGGGCTTCGGCCGTGTCATTCTCTTTCATTAGGTTATAATTCCTTTTTTTTAAGTTTACCGCCTTTTATTTCTCTGGTCATCCACGGTGGATCTACGGCACCATTTACTCGCCTGGGTTTCGTCGGCACTGTAGCCTTTTCTACTCCCAAAAGCTTATCTTTGAAGTTGTTCCACACGTTGTCGATTGTATTGTCGGTTAGGTGAAGTTGGTCCCAGGTCGCAGAGGAAGCAGCTCACGGGCTAGGTTGAAATTTGCTTTTTTGTAGTCTGGTATCACTGACGGATTGTCTACGAGTTTGTGACTTATGTTGACATTGAAACGGATTAAGTGGTGATCGCAACCGTTAATTTTTTCACCAACTTCACAGTCGCGAATGAGGTCGGGGTCGCTTACTAATACCAGATCCAGCAGATTGTTTTTTCTTGTTGGTTGAGTTACAACTTGAGTGAGGAACGAATCCTCCACCATTTCTATAAGCCTGTTACCCTCTTGATCTCCAGTCAATTGTCCCCAGTCAATGTTAGGGCAATTAAAGTCCCCAATTATTATTGCTTCTTTACTTTGTGTTAAAGAGTGAAGCTCTTCGTACAGGGCAGTGTCATCGGCTGCCTGTTGTTTTGGAGGCCTGTATACGGTCGCAAGTGTTAGTTTCTTATTATTCGCAGTTATTTCCACATAGACGGAGTCGTAATTCTCTGCGTCCTGTTTGTCTATTTTATGGCAGGGAGCGTACTTTTTACGTAGCAAATTACTCCTCCTCCTTTCTTGTGCATTCGATTTTTTGGAAGCTTTCGTACCCGGAAATGACAGTTCAGATACTAGATGTGCAGAGTTGGCCCAAGTCTCTGTGATGGCTACCACATCTGGTTTCTCAGTTGCAATATACGCCCTAATTTCGTCCTTTTGGGTAATAGACTGCGTGCATTTGTGTACAAAATGGAAATGTGACTACTGGTTTGGCCGCGTCGTGTTGAATGAGTTCGCTTGTCGGAGGCGTCGTTGGTTACACAGTTTCTTGCAAGCCGCATCGACGCTACGGTTCGGTTGATCAAGGGTTGCCTTTGCCTTGCCCTCGCCTCCAGTTTTTGAATAGCTTTTCGAGAAGCTTTCAACTGCATCGTTCAGGAGCCTTCCTAGCCGCGCCGAACCAACCTCGTTCAAGTGGAGTCCGTCCTCCCAAAACAAATCTGGGCGCTGGTTGAAGTGATGCCATGCGTTCATGAACCCTACGCCTTCATCGTTACATAACTGCTTTAGACTAGTGTTGACGCCGTACGCTTTACTGTTGTTGTATCCGGCGAACGTATTGACTCTCGGTAGAATTCCAGAGACGATGATGTGAGGGGACTTGGTCTTGTATTTCCGAATGACTTGACGGTATTTTGCTAACAGGTCCTGAATTTGAGTTGACTGAAGGTCGTTGGTTCCCGCATGGATCAGATACACTGTGTCGTCCTTCACATTTACTGAAACTGCATCGACAGCTGATTCAATATCGTCCAGTTTGGCTCCGGGGATACAGAAACGCTGCCGTGTCAACGTATTCCGACCGCAAAACTCCGTAAGTTGGCCTCTCACCACACTGTCTCCAACTAAATTGACTCTAGTAGTTAGTTTGCCCATACCAGGAAACAGCGTCTGGTTCGTACAAGTGACAGCTGGTAGAATGGTCTTGTGATTTCTTCTGGAAGGGCGAGAGGTACAAGAGGGAGCGCGGGCTAAGGTGGGTTTGGAAGTGGTGGTGGTGATAGTAGTGGGTGGTTGGGGAAGGGTGGAGGGTGAGGTGTGGGTGGAGGGAGATGTGGTATCAGAAGTGGAGGAGGAGGCGGAGGTTGAGTTCGTGTTGGAGATGGAAGTGGAGGATGGAGTGGTGATGAGGATAGGGGAGGAGTCAAGGGTGTTGGAGGGAGAGGAAGGGAGAGCGGGAGAAAGGGGAGTGGTACTGTGGATGGAGGTGGATGGGGTAGGAAGGGAGGTGGATGGAGTAGAAGGAATGGTAAGGGTGGCGGCGGGTTTAGGCGTGGCAGAGGAGATCGTGTTGAAGGTGGAAGGGGAAGATGGAGTGGTGATGAGGATAGGGGAGGAGTCAAGGGTGTTGGAGGGCGAAGTGGGAGGGGGAGTGGCTGCGGTAGCAAGGGAGGTGGATGGGAGAGAAGGAATGGTAGGGGTGGCGGCGGGTTCCAGCGTTGCAGAGGAGTGGGGTGGTTGAGGCGAGGCAGAGGAGATCGTGTTGGAGGTGGAAGGGGAAGATGGAGTGGTGATGAGGATAGGGGAGGAGTCAAGGGTAGTGGAGGGAGAAGAGGGAGTGGGAGTGGATGAGGTAGCAAGGGAGGTGGATGGGGCGGAAGGAATAGTAAGGATGGAGGCGGGTTCAGGCGAGGCAGAGGAGGAGGAGGAGATATGTAATTGGGTCAGAACGTCAGAATATGAGTTTGAGGTGGAGGAAGCTGGAGTAGGAAGGGCGGGGAATGACGTCACAACTTCCCATATCAGAACGTTTGAGCGTTTCAACTCATCGTTAATCGAGCTAAGTGCTTGGATACGCGAGTCCAAGACACAATATTTACATTTAGACTCGCTGAGTTGAAAGTGGATCGTGGCAAATTTCTGCGAACAATTACCGCAGGAGGAAGGGAGAGTAGAATAGGCAGGTAAAGGTAAAGAAGCGCGTGGCCTCAGTGCTCCTCCTCCTCCTCCTTATCATCGTCATCATCATCTAACTTAGCAACTACCCTCTATCTGTGTTCCTCTTCTCTTCCTCTCACTGTACTTTAACATTGTCTTTTTTAATCTTCTATTCTCTCTCTCTCTCTCTCTCTCTCCTTTCTTTTGTTCACATCATTGTATCTTTCTTAATTCTTTCTCTCTCTTTCTCTCCTTACACTATTTTCTCTTTTTTCAAATTTCTTTCATAAGTGTACACGCATGTGTGTGTGTGTGTGTGTGTGTGTGTGTGTGTGTGTGTGTGTGTGTGTGTGTGTGTGTGTGTGTGTGTGTGTGTGTGTGTTTGTGTGTGTGGGTGTGTGTGTGTTTGCCTGGTTATTTTTATCTGCGCAGTACAGTTTTCTCTTTATTAGACATTCCCTCCTATAAAGAAACGGTCTCTGCCGGATGGTGTCGCAAGAACAGGTTTTCGATGCTGAATCCACGGTCGGGAGTCTATCCGGTTTTCCATCCTAGAATTGATAAACTCGGTTTCATCAGCATCAATACACTTAAAAAATATATTAACTTTATCTTCGTGTTGGCAGTTTGTGAAGAGCCAAACAGTCTTCCTGCTAGGGCCGGGGGCGGGGGCCGAGGGGGAAGCATTGGGCCCCCTCACGGCAGGGACGGAGTAACTGAGGGGCCCCGAGGAGGTCCCCGGCCCCTGCAGGCGGTCAGAAGAGGCCGCCAGCACCAAATGCCCTTAATATATGCGTTACAATAACCTTGATGACGATCCTAAGGAGAACAACGTATAGTTGAGTGATGACGAATCGCGGATACACTTTGAGGAAGAAACACAATTACCCTCAAAAAAGAAGGCGGAGACGTTGGAAAGGGAAGTCATTAACGAAACAGATGAAGTTAGTAAAGAAACAAGAAATTACAGTTGTTGAAAGATAACTGAAGGTGCCGTGAACCTTCCACTGCATCTTTTACGGAGACTGTGAAAACAAAAGTTGTTGTACGTAGAAAGAGGTGAAGAAAGGGGGAACAAAACTGTTAACCCAGCCTCTTGGGGGGCAAGCCAGCCCAACTAAGAGCCGGTCCCAAGCCCGGAGGAATGGGGAGGGTTGCTGACCCTGGCTTGACTGTCCGGGTGGGATGCTGACCTTGGCTTAACTGCCCGGGTGGGATAATGATCGCTGACCTTGGCTTGATTGCCCGGGTGGGATGTTGATCTTGGCTTGATTGCCCGGGTGGGATGCGGCCCTTAGCTTGATTGCCGGGGTGGAATGTGGCCCTTGGCTTGATAGCTCTGGTGGGATGCGGACCTTAGCATGATTGCCGGGGTTGGATGTGGCCCTTGGCTTGATAGCTCTGGTGGGATGCGAACTTTATCTTGATTGCAAGGGTGGGATGTGGCCCTTGGCTTGATTGTTCTGGTGGGATGCGAACCTTAGCTTGATTGCCGGGGTTGGATGTGGCCCTTGGCTTGATAGCTCTGGTGGGATGCAGACCTTAGCTTGATTGCAAGGGTGGGATGTGGCCCTTGGCTTGATAGCTCAGGTGGGATGCGGACCTTTGCTTGATTGCCGGGTTGGGATGTGGCCCTTGGCTTGATTGCTCTGGTGGGATGCGGACCTTAGCTTGAATGCCGGGGTGGGATGTGGCCCTTGGCTTGATTGCTCTGGTGGGATGCGGATCTTAGCTTGATTGCCGGGGTGGGATGTGGCCCTTGGCTTGATTGCTCTGGTGGGATGCGGACCTTAGCTTGAATGCCGGGGTGGGATGTGGCCCTTGGCTTGATTGCTCTGGTGGGATGCGGATCTTAGCTTGATTGCCGGGGTGGGATGTGGCCCTTTGCTTGATTGCTCTGGTGGGATGCGGACCTTAGCTTGATTGCCGGGGTGGGATGTGGCCCTTGGCTTGATAGCTCGGGTGGGATGCAGACCTTAGCTTGATTGCCGGGGTGGGATGTGGCCCTTGGCTTGATTGCTCTGGTGGGATGGGGACCTTAACTTGATTGCCGGGGTGGGATGTGGCCCTTGGCTTGATAGCTCAGGTGGGAGGCGGACTTTGGCTTGATTGCCAGGGTGGGATAATGATTGCTGACCTTGGCTTAATCGCCCGGGTGGGATGAGGACCTTGGCTTGATTGCCCGGGTGGGATAATAATTGCTGATCTTGGCTTAATTGCCCGGGTGGGATGCGGACCTTGGCTTGATTGCCCGGGTGGGATAATGATTGATGACCTTGGCTTAATCGCACGGGTGGGATGCGGACCTTGGCTTGATCGCCCGGGTGGGATAATAATTGTGGACCTTGGTTTAATCGCCCAGGTGGGATGCGGACCTTGGCTTAATCGCCTGGGTGGGATAATGATTGCGGACCTTGGCTTAATCGCCCGGGTGGGATAATAATTTTGGACCTTGGTTTAATCGCCCGGGTGGGATGCGGACCTTGGCTTGATCGCCCGGGTGCGATAACGATTGCGGACCTTGGCTTAATCGCCCGGGTGGGATGCAGACCTTGGCTTAATCGCCCGGGTGGGATGCGGACCTTGGCTTAATCGCCCGGGTGGGATGCGGACCTTGGCTTAATCGCCCGGGTGGGATAATGACTGCTGACCTTGGCTTAAGCGCCCGGGTGGGATGCAGACCTTGGCTTAATCGCCCGGGTGGGATGCGGACCTTGGCTTGATCGCCCGGGTGAGATAATGACTGCGGACCTTGGCTTAATCGCCCGGGTGGGATGCAGACCTTGGCTTAATCGCCCGGGTGGGTTGCGGACCTTGGCTTAATCGCCCGGGTGGGATAATGATTGCTGACCTTGGCTTAATCGCCCGGGTGGGATGCAGACCTTGGCTTAACCGCCCGGGTAGGATGCGGACCTTGGCTTAATCGCCCGGGTGGGATAATGATTGCTGACCTTGGCTTAATCGCCCGGGTGGGATAATGATTGCGGACCTTGGCTTAATCGCCCGGGTAGGATGCTGACCTTGGCTTAATCGCCCGGGTGGGATGCAGACCTTGGCTTAATCGCCCGGGTGGGATGCAGACCTTGGCTTGATCGCCCGGGTGGGATGCGGACCTTGGCTTAATCGCCCGGGTGGGATGCAGACCTTGGCTTAATCGCCCGGGTGGGATGCAGACCTTGGCTTAATCGCCCGGGTGGGATGCGGACCTTGGCTTAATCGCCCGGGTGGGATAATGACTGCTGACCTTAGCTTAATCGCCCGGGTGGGATGCGGACCTTGGCTTAATCGCCCGGGTGGGATGCGGACCTTGGCTTAATCGCCCGGGTGGGATAATGATTGCTGACCTTGGCTTAATCGCCCGGGTGGGATGCGGACCTTGGCTTAATCGCCCGGGTGGGATAATGATTGCTGACCTTGGCTTAATCTCCCGGGTGGGATGCGGACCTTGGCTTAATTGCCAGGGTGGGATAATGATTGCGGACCTTGGCTTAATTGCCCGGGTGGGATGCGGACCTCGGCTTAATTGCCCGGGTGGGATGCGGACCTTGGCTTAATCGCCCGGGTGGGATGCGGACCTTGGCTTAATCGCCCGAGTGGGATAATGATTTTTGACCTTGGCTTAATCGCCCGGGTGGAATAATGACTGCGGACCTTGGCTTAATCGCCCGGGTGGGATGCAGACCTTGGCTTGATTGCCCGGGTGGGATAATAATTGCGGACCTTGGCTTAATCGCCCGGGTGGGATGCAGACCTTGGCTTGATTGCCCGGGTGGGATGCAGACCTTGGCTTGATTGCCCGGGTGGGATAATGATATATACATACACTTATAAACATACACTCTGTTCTCATGTACACTTGTATATACTCCAACCATTCACTTTAAACACACACACTCCACATTATACTCATCCTTCAGCTCTTCTCATATGCACTAACATGCCCACTAGCAAAACAACTCACTCAAACTTTACCCACTTATTCTGATACCACTCTTGGATTAGTTAATGAAAAAATCTATGCAACGCCTTCCTTCATGACTGCATTTGGATAATCTTAGGAACAGCGGCTCCTACCGGGTCCGCATTAAGGGCACGGTGTGGTGGTAATTACAACATTACTAGCACGTACGACGGGGTTTTGACAAGCGGACCTTGGCTTAATCGCCCGGGTGGGATGCAGACCTTGGCTTGATTGCCCGGGTGGGATAATAATTGCGGACCTTGGCTTAATCGCCCGGGTGGGATGCAGACCTTGGCTTGATTGCCCGGGTGGGATGCAGACCTTGGCTTGATTGCCCGGGTGGGATAATGATATATACATACACTTATAAACATACACTCTGTTCTCATGTACACTTGTATATACTCCAACCATTCACTTTAAACACACACACTCCACATTATACTCATCCTTCAGCTCTTCTCATGTGCACTAACATGCCCACTAGCAAAACAACTCACTCAAACTTTACCCACTTATTCTGATACCACTCTTGGATTAGTTAATGAAAAAATCTATGCAACGCCTTCCTTCATGACTGCATTTGGATAATCTTAGGAACAGCGGCTCCTACCGGGTCCGCATTAAGGGCACGGTGTGGTGGTAATTACAACATTACTAGCACGTACGACGGGGTTTTGACAAGCGGACCTTGGCTTAATCGCCCGGGTGGGATGCAGACCTTGGCTTGATTGCCCGGGTGGGATAATAATTGCGGACCTTGGCTTAATCGCCCGGGTGGGATGCAGACCTTGGCTTGATTGCCCGGGTGGGATGCAGACCTTGGCTTGATTGCCCGGGTGGGATAATGATATATACATACACTTATAAACATACACTCTGTTCTCATGTACACTTGTATATACTCCAACCATTCACTTTAAACACACACACTCCACATTATCCTCTACATAAAAAATTTCTTCCTGCAAAATTCCACCTCTTCCCTTTTTTTTATCCTCCGTCTATTCCTCTTTCTTTTTTCCTCATCTCCTTTTCTACTTCATTTTTTCTTCCATCACTATCACCATCAAGACCACTACCAACATATCCATCCTCTTCCTCCTACTCCTCCTCCTTCACCTCCTCCTCCGCCTCCTCCTCCTCCTCCTCCTCCTCCTCCTCCTCCTTCTCCTCCTCCTCTTCCTCCTCCTTCTCCAAGATGCCGAGAACTTGGACTGTCTAATGTATGGGGGAGAAAGGATCAGCTCATCAACATGATCCTTCAGAATTCCCAACCTGACACAGCTCCAGGTACTGACGCCACACCTGCTCTCATCAGTGATATGGCACCTCACGCTGAAGCCACTCAACGCCCTCGTTGCGAAGATGCTCATTCGCTTGACTCTAAGGATGGGCAGTCACGCCAGCCTGCTGCCACCGTGCCGCCATACCAGGACAACCCCATGAATCTACTCCACAGCGAGACCGACCAATCACACCACTCTAATCACTCTGAATTGCACCTTTCTAATACTGACCTGCCTCTCTGCTCCGACATTCAGAAAATTGCCCTTAATATTGAGAGCATTAAAAACCGTATAAATACCAAAGACTTGGAAATCGAGCTACTTAATGAAGAAGTCAGGACTGCTTACGAAACAATTAGGTCACTGCAGACACGACTCACCCATCTGGAACAGGAGCTTCAGTCTAGCACCAGCAGGGAGGAGCCCGTGACAAGGAGCTCCACCCCACTTTTTATTTTTTTTATTTATTTATTTTTATTTTTTTATTTTTTTTTACGTCGTGGCCTATTGCGCCTGTCTCGAGCTGTGCACCTCACCATGCAGCTCCGAGATTTGGCTGTTATAACTGTGGGGAACACAACCATAGACTGGCTACCTGTCGATTCGACCACAGACTGAGGTGCGGTAATTACCGTCGCCTTGGTCACAAAGAAAGGTTATGCCAGCTTCCTGTCGAATAGGAGTCCGGCCATGAAGACAGAGCCACTTACACGAAAAAAAAGGACAAATTGGAAATTGAACAAATCAATGCACAAAGTCTTTTATGTAATCTTGACGAAATACGTCTTTTAGTGAACGAACGTCAACCTGACATTTTATGTGTGAGTGAAACCTGGTTGACCAATGATGTTTTAGACCAGCACATTGCCATGCCTGATTTTAGTGTATATAGACGTGACAAAAGCAGAGGTGGAGGAGTGTGTATATATGTTAGGAATATTTGTACTGTCACTGTGATTGATGTAAACATTGACCGAGTCGAGGGGATTGAGGACTTATGGCTTACCGTGCAATGCCGAAAACTACCTTCTAACAATTGGCTGCATGTACCGTCACCCGCACGCTAACTCTTTCACATTTTGACTACATTTTAGATGTTTTTATTATAAACACCTCAGAAATAAGCCTTTTTATGTGTTGGGTGACTTTAATTGTAATTTTTTTTATCTAAAAACAACAAAATGGAATAAGTAATTAATAATACAAAATTAAGTCAGTCAGTAAATTAGCCAATAAGAACTACATCCCTGTCGGCAACATTATTGGATCTTATTGTGACAAATAATCCTGCCTTAGTGTTGGACCATGATGGTATTGTTTGCCCCATTGCTGACCATGACTTGCTAACTCTCACTCTTGACATTGCCAAACCTAAAAAGGCTAACTATAACAAAAACATTCCGAGAAATGAAGAACTACTCACCATAATTATTCTGTAATTTATTAACATCAGAAAGTAAGACATTAGATAACATCTACATTACTGGTAATGTCAGTACTCAAGTTAAGGTTCTTAATGGTATCTTTTTGAAATGTCTTGATTTTTGCGCACCCTTAGTGACAAAGGAATTGAAAAGACCCTTTGCTAAATGGCTTAATGAAGAGTTAAGAACTTTGATACAACAAAATAACAATGCCTTGAAAGCCTAGAAAAAAGACACACGCAACGTTAACCTAGTAAATACTTATATAAACTTAAAGTGCCAAGTCAGAAGATCTATTCACTACTTTAAATCCGAATTCTACAACAACAAAATTGACAACAAAGGTAATAGTAAAATCATTTGGAAAACCATTAAGGAACTTATCCCTAATAATAAAGGCAGTAATCTGCCTGTCACATGTAACCATAAAGAAACTACCATGCAGACTGCTAAGCTCTTCAATGATTTTTTTGCTAACGTTGGTAGAATCACTTTTGAAAAGACACAATTAGGTGACTCCTCAAGTCTCCCAACTGCAGATCCAGTTGACATCACTGATCCTAACTGTCTGTTCAGACCTGAGCCTATTGACTGGCAAACTTTAGTCCTTACCATTGCACATATGAACAATAGTGATGCATGTGGGTCTCATGGGATACCACTGAGATTCCTTAATGATTCCCTTCCTGTTATTTTCTCCTATTTAACCACCATCATGAACACGTCAATAGTCACAGGAATTTTTCCCACAGCATGGAAATTCTCAATCGTGGTGCCAATCCTAAAGACTGGTGATGTAAACGACCCCAGTAATTATCGTCCCATATCTCTCCTCCCACTCCTCTCCAAACTACTAGAAAAAATAGTTTCATCACATTTGATTCAGCATCTGGAATCAAATCACCTACTTATTAATGCTCAGCATGGCTTCAGACCAAAGTTATCAACTACTTCAGCTCTATTAACACTAACTAAGAATCTATATTCCAACATGGATAATAAAAATGTCTCTCTGGTCACTCTCTGCGATTTATCAAAGGCCTTTGACAGCGTTATTCATGTTATTTTACTTAAAAAAATACCTTAAATGCAATGTGGATCCATTCTGGTTCGAGAGTTACCTTAGTGACAGAACACAATCAGTGCGATTAAATGACACCGTGTCTGATAAGACAGGTATTTCATATGGGGTGCCTCAGGGGTCTGTTCTTGGCCCTATTCTCTTTAATATTTATGTTAATGATCTTGCTTCATTCCTCCTCAACTGTGACGTCATTCAATACGCAAACGACACCCAAATTATTCTTTCAAGTAATATTGATAATTTAAAGGACCTTATACAAAAAGCTGAAGACTAAATTAGCTAAGGCATACTTTAATGCAAATCGTCTAATTCTCAATGCCCCCAAAACAATGTATCTATATTGGATCCAGAAGGCTTTTATCACTGATTCCAGCCAAAGTGGCTCTTCGGAGGCGCTGCAAAAAGTGACCATGTTACTCCCTTCCTTAGGGAGCTGAAATGGCTGAAAATAAATCACCAGTATGTGTATGAGATTATAACACTCACATATAGGATAATCAACCATGACCTCCCTGAGTGGTTGCTCCCATTAGCTCGTGTTCGTGACAGTCGCCGTCACCATGTAAACACCAGGCAGACTGAACACCTACATGTACCCCGGTGTAACACTTGCCTTGCCACCAGGTCTTTCCAAGTGAGTGCTCCCTCACTTTGGAACAACCTGCCTCCTGTTGTTCACTTTCAAATCACGTCTCAATTTTTTTTTTACTTAATAGGCAATTTTCCCAGTAGCTTATCTAACTTTTATTCAATTTTTAGTTTTTGGTCCCATATTTGATTTTATTTATTTTACATCTGACTGTGATAGGCCTCGCCCTGTTAAATCTTTTTCTTGTTTTTATTTTGACTCAGCACTGTTGCTTTATGGTCTAATACTTATTAGCTCTCTGTGCCTGAATTTAGTTTTTAACACGTCTGGCTAAACTTCACTGGCCTTATTGTATGGGACTTTTGTTATAAATCTAATTGATTATAAGATATATGTCAAGAATAGCCATTGTAATAATGGAAATAAGTTCTATTCTATTCTATTCTATTCCTCCTCCTCCTCCTCCTCCTCCCGCCTCGCTGATGAGAGCTCTGCCTCACGATTTTCTCTAAGTCCATTGTTATTGTTTCACGAGCGCCTCTATGGACAGACTGAGCCTGATAGGTGCCTTGCAGTGCACCATGTAAACTAGTTCCTAACCCAGTAATATCCAGAACGCGCATGGATCATTACGATTTCGGACATAAATCGGTCTTTACGAGTTCTACGTTATTTTCTTCTCTATAATAAGGTAAATAATAGCGCGAGTATTTGTATTTTGATTTTAAACGATTACATTCCTGATATATTACTACGCGGGGTCTATCGCTGCCAGCCGCCACGTAGCAGTCTGACAGTCTTCCTCGCGGCGCCATGATGGAAGGACAGATACAACTAAGGATAAAGACGAGATGACTTTAGAATTTACCCAAACGATGATTTTGAGATAGCTTTTAAATATTCGAACGATGACTATATGAAGAATTTACCAAGTGTGAAAAATGTTTGGTATAGAGGAGGAAGGGAGAGTAGAATAGGCAGGTAAAGGTAAAGAAGCGCGTGGCCTCAGTGCTCCTCCTCCTCCTCCTTATCATCGTCATCATCATCTAACTTAGCAACTACCCTCTATCTGTGTTCCTCTTCTCTTCCTCTCACTGTACTTTAACATTGTCTTTTTTAATCTTCTATTATCTCTCTCTCTCTCTCTCTCTCTCTCCTTTCTTTTGTTCACATCATTGTATCTTTCTTAATTCTTTCTCTCTCTTTCTCTCCTTACACTATTTTCTCTTTTTTCAAATTTCTTTCATAAGTGTACACGCATGTGTGTGTGTGTGTGTGTGTGTGTGTGTGTGTGTGTGTGTGTGTGTGTGTGTGTGTGTGTGTGTGTGTGTGTGTGTGTGTGTGTGTGTGTGTGTGTGTTTGCCTGGTTATTTTTATCTGCGCAGTACAGTTTTCTCTTTATTAGACATTCCCTCCTATAAAGAAACGGTCTCTGCCGGATGGTGTCGCAAGAACAGGTTTTCGATGCTGAATCCACGGTCGGGAGTCTATCCGGTTTTCCATCCTAGAATTGATAAACTCGGTTTCATCAGCATCAATACACTTAAAAAATATATTAACTTTATCTTCGTCTTGGCATTTTGTGAAGAGCCAAACAGTCTTCGTGCTAGGGCCGGGGGCGGGGGCCGAGGGGGAAGCATTGGGCCCCCTCACGGCAGAGACGGAGTTACTGAGGGGCCCCGAGGAGGTCCCCGTCCCTTGCAGGCGGTCAGAAGAGGCCGCCAACACCAAATGCCCTCAATATATGCGTTACCCTAACCTTGATGACGATCCTAAGGAGAACAACGTATAGTTGAGTGATGACGAATCGCGGACACACTTTGAGGAAGAAGCACAATTACCCTCAAAAAAGAAGGCGGAGACGTTGGAAAGGGAAGTCATTAACGAAACAGATGAAGTTAGTAAAGAAACAAGAAATTACAGTTGTTGAAAGATAACTGAAGGTGCCGTGAACCTTCCACTGCATCTTTTACGGAGACTGTGAAAACAAAAGTTGTTGTACATAGAAAGAGGTGAAGAAAGGGGTAACAAAACAGTTAACCCAGCCTCTTGGGGGGCAAGCCAGCCCAACTAAAAGCCGGTCCCAAGCCCGGAGGAATGGGGAGGGTTGCTGACCCTGGCTTGACTGTCCGGGTGGGATGCTGACCTTGGCTTAACTGCCCGGGTGGGATAATGATCGCTGACCTTGGCTTGATTGCCCGGGTGGGATGTTGACCTTGGCTTGATTGCCCGGGTGGGATGCGGACCTTAGCTTGATTGCCTGGGTGGGATATGGCCATTGGCTTGATTGCTCTGGTGGGATGGGGACCTTAGCTTGATTGCCGGGGTGGGATGTGGCCCTTGGCTTGATTGCTCTGGTGGGATGTGGACCTTAGCTTGATACTCGGGGTGGGATGTGGCCCTTGGCTTGATAGCTCGGGTGGGATCCGGACCTTTGCTTGATTGCCGGGGTGGGATGTGGCCCTTGGCTTCATAGCTCGGGTGGGATCCGGACCTTTGCTTGATTGCCGGGGTGGGATGTGGCCCTTGGCTTGATTGCTCTGGTGGGATGCGGACCTTAGCTTGATTGCCGGGGTGGGATGTGGCCCTTGGCTTGATAGCTCGGGTGGGATGCGGACCTTAGCTTGATTGCCGGGGTGGGATGTGGCCCTTGGCGTGATTGCTCTGGTGGGATGCGGTCGTTAGCTTGATTGCCGGGGTGGGATGTGGCCCTTGACTTGATAGCTCGGGTGGGATGCGGACCTTGGCTTGATTGCCAGGGTGGGATAATGATTGCTGACCTTGGCTTAATCGCCCGGGGGGGATGCGGACCTTGGCTTGATTGCCCGGGTGGGATAATAATTGCTGATCTTGGCTTAATTGCCCGGGTGGGATGCGGACCTTGTCTTGATAGCTCGGGTGGGATGCGGACCTTGGCTTGATCGCCCGGGTGGGATAATAATTGCAGACCTTGGCTTAATCGCCCGGGTGGGATGCGGACCTTGGCTTGATCGCCCGGGTGGGATAATGATTGCTGACCTTGGCTTAATCGCCCGGGTGGGATGCGGACCTTGGCTTGATTGCCCGGGTGGGATAATGATTGCTGATCTTGGCTTAATCGCCCGGGTGGGATGCGGACCTTGGCTTGATCGCCCGGGTGGGATAATAATTGCAGACCTTGGCTTAATCGCCCGGGTGGGATGCGGACCTTGGCATAATCTCCTGGTTGGGATGCGGACCTTGGCTTGATCGCCCGGGTGGGATAATCATTGCGGACCTTGGCTTAATCGCTCGGGTGTGATGCAGACCTTGGCTTAATCGCCCGGGTGGGATGCGGACCTTGGCTTAATCGCCCGGGTGGGATGAGGACCTTGGCTTAATCGCCCGGGTGGGATAATGACTGCTGATCTTGGCTTAATCGCCCGGGTGGGATGCAGACCTTGGCTTAATCGCCCGGTGGGATGCGGACCTTGGCTTGATCGCCCGGGTGGGATAATGATTGCGGACCTTGGCTTAATCGCCCGGGTGGGATAATGACTGCTGACCTTGGCTTAATCGCCCGGGTGGGATGCAGACCTTGGCTTAATCGCCCGGGTGGGATGCGGATCTTGGCTTAATCGCCCGGGTGGGATAATGATTGCGGACCTTGGCTTAATCGCCCGGGTGGGATGCGGACCTTGGCTTAATCGCCCGGGTGGGATGAGGACCTTGGCTTAATCGCCCGGGTGGGATAATGACTGCTGACCTTGGCTTAATCGCCCGATTGGGATGCAGACCTTGGCTTAATCGCCCGGTGGGATGCGGACCTAGGCTTGATCGCCCGGGTGGGATAATGATTGCGGACCTTGGCTTAATCGCCCGGGTGGGATAATGACTGCTGACCTTGGGTTAATCGCCCGGGTGGGATGCAGACCTTGGCTTAATCGCCCGGGTGGGATGCGGATCTTGGCTTAATCGCCCGGGTGGGATAATGATTGCGGACCTTGGCTTAATCGCCCGGGTGGGATGCGGATCTTGGCTTAATCGCCCGGGTGGGATGCGGATCTTGGCTTAATCGCCCGGGTGGGATAATGATTGCGGACCTTGGCTTAATCGCCCGGGTAGGATGCTGACCTTGGCTTAATCGCCCGGGTGGGATGCGGACCTTGGCTTAATCGCCCGGGTGGGATGTGAACCTTGGCTTAATCGCCCGGGTGGGATAATGATTGCTGACCTTGGCTTAATTGCCCGGGTGGGATGCGGACCTTGGCTTAATCGCCCGGGTGGGATAATGATTGCTGACCTTGGCTTAATCGCCTGGGTGGGATGCGGACCTTGGCTTAATTGCACGGGTGGGATAATGATTGCGGACCTTGGCTTAATTGCCCGGATGGGATGCGGACCTCGGCTTAATTGCCCGGGTGGGATGCGGACCTTGGCTTAATTGCATGTGTGGGATAATGATTGCGGACCTTGGCTTAATTGCCCGGGTGGGATAATGATTGCGGACCTTGGCTTAATTGCGCGGGTGGGATGCGGACATTGGCTTGATTGCCTGGGTGGGATGCGGACCTTGGCTTAATCGCCCGGGTGGGATGCGGTCCTCGGCTTAATCGCCCAGGTGGGATAATGATTGCTGACCTTGGCTTAATCGCCCGGGTGGGATAATGATTGCGGACCTTGGCTTAATCGCCCGGGTGGGATGCAGACCTTGGCTTGATTGCCCGGGTGGGATGCAGACCTTGGCTTGATTGCCCGGGTGGGATAATGATATATACATACATTTATAAACGTACACTCTGTTCTCATGTACACTTGTATATACTCCAACCATTCACTTTAAACACACACACTCCACATTATACTCATCCCTCAGCTCTTCTCATATGCACTAACATGCCCACTAGCAAAACAACTCACTCAAACTTTACCCACTTATTCTGATACCACTCTTGGATTAGTTAATGAAAAAATCTTTGCAACGCCTTCCTTCATGACTGCATTTGGATAATCTTAGGAACAGCGGCTCCTACCGGGTCCGCATTAAGGGCACGGTGTGGTGGTAATTACAACATTACTAGCACGTACGACGGGGTTTTGACAGGCGGACAAGCGTGGTTATGTCACAAGGGGTTTATTTTTCCACGCTAGCCTCACGATATTTTCTAAGTCCATTGTTCTTGTTTCACGAGCGCCTTTATAGACAGACTGAGCCTGATAGGTGCCTTGCAGTGCACCATACAAACTAGTTTCTAACCCAGTAATATCCAGAACGCGCATGGATCATTACGATTTCGGACATAAATCGGTCTTTACGAGTTCTACGTTATTTTCTTCTCTATAATAAGGTAAATAATAGCGCACGTATTTGTATTTTGATTTTAAACGATTACATTCCTGATATATTACTACGCGGGGTCTATCGCTGCCAGCCGCCACGTAGCAGTCTGACAGTCTTCCTCGCGGCGCCATGATGGAAGGATAAAGACGAGATGACTTTAGAATTTACCCAAACGATGATTTTGAGATAGCTTTTAAATATTCGAACGATGACTATATGAAGAATTTACCTAGTGTGAAAAATGTTTGGTATAGAGGAGGAAGGGAGAGTAGAATAGGCAGGTAAAGGTAAAGAAGCGCATGGCCTCAGTGCTCCTCCTCCTCCTCCTTATCATCGTCATCATCATCATCATCATCGTCATCATCATCTAACTTAGCAACTATCCTCTATCTGTGTCCCTCTTCTCTTTCTCTTACTGTCTTTCTTAATCTTCTATTTTTTCATCTTCTTTCTCAGGTATGACAATCTTTCCTCTTCTATAGTCTCTCTCTACGCTTTTCCTTTTCTCCACCTTCATATTTTTCCCGTTTTCCTATGAATCTTCCTTTATTTTTTATGTCCCTCTGTAATATTTTTTTGGCTCCTCAGTTTTCTCGGTTATTCTGCGTGCTTTCCTCCATGTCTCCTCCTCTTCCTCTTCCTTCTCCTTTATCTTCCCGACTCTCCCTTTTCCCTCCATCTCTTCCTCTCTCATCTACATTGACATCCTCTCCCTATATCTGGGCGGGAAGGAAGAGGGAACGATGAAGGAGAGAGGAAGAGGGAAAGATGGGAGGAAGGAGGAATGTGTTTGAGGTAGAAGACACGAGCTGGAGAAGGGGAGAGAGAAAGAGAAAGACAAAAAACAGTAGGTAGGGGACAGGAAAGAGAGGAAAAGGGTGAGACGAGGAGAAACGAAGGGAGGAAAAGATAGAAGGAATAACGAACGTCGAAGAGAGTAGAATACGAGAAGAAAGAAAGGGGAGAGAGAGAGATAAATGGAAGAAAATAGGTGGTGAGAGGAGGATGATGGGGACGAGGGGTATAACGTTGGCTAAAGAGGAAAGGTAAAGAGAGGAAGAGGAGTGAATGATGAAGAGAAACGGGAGAATAAAGGAGAAGGAAAGAGAGTTGAAAGTGAAGGGAAGATGATGGGTACAACAATAATAACAGAGACTAACGAAAGGAAGGAAAGAGAAGGAAGGAGGAAAGAGTGAAATGGATGAGTCGAGTGAGAATAAAGGAAAAGGAAATAGGAAAAGAAATGGAATAGAGAGTTAAGGGAAGGTAATGAGGAAAAAGAGAATTTGCTTTCTCCTCTCTTTCATTATTTTTATTTATTCTGAAAAGAAAGCTGACGTGAGGTGCCATGGGAGGAGGGGGGAGGGGAGGAGGGGGGAAGGAGGGGAGTTGTGTGTGTGTGTGTGTGTGTGTGTGTGTGTGTGTGTGTGTGTGTGTGTGTGTGTGTGTGTGTGTGTGTGTGTGTGTGTGTGTGTGTGTGTGTGTGTGTGTGTGTGTGTGTGTGTGTGTGTGTGTGTGTGTGTGTGTGTGTGTGCTACTACTGAAAATAATATAAACCCCCAAAATTAGACCGTAGAAAATGGGTGACTTTTAAAACGTCATCTTCCTTCTTGTGTTGCTTCTTCTTCTTTTTTTTTGGTATCGCCTCTTTTTCTCTTTTTCACTTTCTTTCATTCTTTTTTTTTCTTTCTCCTTCGTGAATGTAGTTGTCGGTTGCTACATAAATTTCTGGTGTTAAGTTTGCTGCAAAGTAGTTTTATTTTTCCTTTTTGCGTCCTTTCTGGCAGTGGTGGTGGTGGTACTGTTGGTGGTGGTGATAAGGGTAGCAGTAGTAGTAGTAGTAGTAGTAGTAGTAGTAGTAGTAGTAGTAATATAAGAAGTATAGTAGAAGTAGTAATAGCAGCAGTAGTAGTAGTAGCATTATTGGTGGTGGTAATAGTAGTGGTGGTGGTGTTAGTGGTAGTGGTGGTGGTAGTGGTGGTGGTTGTGGTGGTGGCACTGGCGGTAGTGGTGGTGGTGTTAGTGGTAGTGGTGGTAATAGTATTGGTGGTGGTGATGGTGGCGCTGGCGGTAGTGGTGGTGGTGGTTGTGGTGGTGGTGGTGGTAGTGGCGGTGGTTGTGGTGGTGGCACTGGCGGTAGTGGTGGTGGTGGTTGTGGTGGTGGTGGTGGTAGTGGCGGTGGTTGTGGTGGTGGCACTGGCGGTAGTGGTGGTGGTGGTGGTGGTGGTTGTAGTGGTGGTGGTGGTGGTAGTGGTGGTGGTTGTGGTGGTGGCGCTGGCGGTAGTGGTGGTGGTAGTGGTGGTGGTTGTGGTGGTGGTGGTGGTGGTGGTGGTGGTGGTAGTGGTGGTGGTTGTGGTGGTGGCGCTGGCGGTAGTGGTGGTGGTAGTGGTGGTGGTTGTGGTGGTGGTGGTGGTGGTAGTGGTGGTGGTTGTGGTGGTGGCGCTGGCGGTAGTGGTGGTGGTGGTGGTGGTGGTTGTGGTGGTGGTTGTGGTGGTGGGTCTCCTTTTTAAAATTCCTCTCCCTGCCCGGGCTGCGACGCGCCTCCCCTCTCCATCTCCTCCTTAATCTTCCTTACTGCCACAAATCTCATACACCTCATCATCCCCATCCTCACCCTTCTTATCCAGCACCTTCTTCACATCCTGAGTGCTGTCACCCCCCCTCTTCCTCCCCCTCTCCCCTCTCCCCTTCTCTCTTGCTCCTCCCTTCTTCCTCCTCCTCCTCTTTCTGATCCGGTCTCCTCCTCGTTTTCTGTTTTTCTTTTACTTTTTTCTTTTACTTTTTTTGTGTTTACTCTTTTTTCTTCTCTTCTTTCTTTCTTCTTCTTCGTCATCATCTCCTTCTGCCCTCCTTCCTCCTTCTTCTTCTTCTTCCTCCTCCTCCAAATGTTCGAATCTCCTCTCTTCTTCCTCTCCCTCCTCTACCTAAACCTTCTCTTCCTGCAACATTCCACCTCTTCCATTTCTTTTCTTCCGTCTTTTCCTCTTTCTTTTTTCCTCATCTCCTTTTGGTCTTCATTTTTTCTTGCATCACTAACACCATCAAGACCACTACCAACATATCCATCCTCCTCCTCCTCCTCCTCCTCCTCCTCCTCCTCCTCCTCCTCCCACCCCGCTGATGAGAGCTCTGCCTCCCCGCCTCACACATAACACACAAAAAGCACTGTTGGTTACACGAAATATCTCCCTATTAATAGAGGGAGAGAGACACGTCTTTTGCATTAGCTTCTCCCTCTCCCTCCTCCTCTCCCTTACTCTCTATCTCTCTCCCTCTCCCTCCTCTCCCCTTAGGCCCCGTACACAACCACTGCTCGGGGAGATGACGAAGAGGAGCGAGAGAGAAAGAGAGGGAGAGGGATGGAGGGTATGGGAGAGGAGAGAGGGAGGGAGGGAGTGAAAAAAAATATTATAACCTTCATGATTCACTCACTATTCATTTTTCACGGGGCTCATTATCGACGCCGTGATTAAGTGGTCTTCCGCGGCGTTCTGGGACCCGCTGATGGACGGAGTGGGTGAGTAGGGGTCTTGAATGGGTTTAAGTGGAAGGTAGAGTGGGTTTAAGTGGAATTCTGAGTGGATTTAAGTGTGGGTCTGAGTTGGTGTAATTGGAAGTCTGAGTGGATTTAAGTTTAGGCCTGAGTGGGTTTAGGAGGGCTGAGTGGGCTCAAGTGGAAAGCTGAGTGGGTTTAAGTGGAGGCCTGAGTGGGTTCAATTGGAGGATTTAGTGGGTTTAAGTGGAGGATTGAGTGGGTTTATGTGGAGGGCTGAGTGGGTTTAGGAGGGCAGAGTGGGTTTAAGTGGAGGGCAGAGTGGGTTTAAGTGGAGGGCTGAGTGGGTTTAAATGGAGGATTGAGTGGGTTTAAGTGGAGGGCTGAGTGGGTTTAAGTGGAGGATTTAGTGGTTTTAAGTGGAGGATTGAGTGTGTTTAAGTGGAGGATTTAGTGGGTTTAAGTGGAAGGCTGAATGAGTTTAAGTAGAGGCCTGGGAGGGTTTAAGTGGAATCATTAATGGATATACGTGAAGGTTCTGAGTGGACTAAGTGGATGGGGCTAGGATGATTTATGTGGATGTTGTAGGGAGGGTTTATAATGAGGGTGGATGAGTGGGAGGTGATGGTCAAGTAGGGTTAGATGAGTGTGAGAGGTGAGTGAGAGAAGTGGAGGATGAGTAAAGGTGGATGCTGTGAGTGGATGCTGGAGTGTGTGGAGTAGAAGATGAGATACAAAGAACTGTTACTGACTATTACAAAATTTTAACGTTAACATTTCCATTACTTTTTTTTTTTTTACAGCAGACAGCACAAGGGCACACAAAAAAAGGAAACAATAAAAAAAAAGCCCGCTACTCGCTGCTCCTACACCAACAGCAAACTATTTAGACTCAATCAACACCTATTAACACCATCATCATCTTTTCTATCACTATCTCCCCCTTCTTCCTCCTCCTCGTCATCATCATCATCATCACTATTATTATTATTATTTTATTACGCTTTATACAACACAATCACCACCACCATCACCACCACAACAAAAATATCCCCCCTTCTTCCTCCTCCTCGTCATCACCATCCTCACTATTATTATCATTTTATTACATTTTGTACAACGCAATCACCACCACCACCACCATCACCACAAAACAACAAACAACAACAACTCAACCTCCATCACCACCATCCACTCCACTGTTTCTTTTGCCTCCTCCTCCTCCTCTTAATACTCCACAACCACCATTACCACCAGCATCACCTCCACCTTTTACTCCTTTTTTCTCCTATTCCACCAACAACCACCGCCATCATGCCTTCCTCCTTTATTCCTCCTCCTCCTCCTCTTCCTCGACATCACCGCCATTTTCAAGGTGGAGGAAGGTGGGTGGAAGGAGGAGGAGGGGGAGGAACGGGGGAGAAGAGAGAGAGAGAGAGAGAGAGAGAGAGAGAGAGAGAGAGAGAGAGAGAGAGAGAGAGAGAGAGAGAGAGAGAGAGAGAGAGAGAGAGAGAGAGAGAGAGAGAGAGAGAGAATTAGAGCGAGCGAACAAGCGAGCAAGAGAGATAGAAACCAAGCTGGAGAGAGAAAACGAGTGAGAGAGAGAGAAAACGCGAGAAAGAGAGCGAGAGTATGCCGGCGGGGGTCTGGCTGTGTACCTTCCCAGTTTCTTATATTAGGAAAACAATAAAAGAAGTCCTCCTTTGTAATGAGTAAAAAGCCCCGGTTTTCTGGAGTCTCGCATTAGGCTGACACTCCCGCCGTGAGAAGACGACCAAAGTGAGGAGGCGGCCCGGCGTGTGCGTGTGTGTGTGTGTGTGTGTGTGTGTGTGTGTGTGTGTGTGTGTGTGTGTGTGTCGGGGGGGATGGGGGGGGGTCGACAACAAGATGGACGTCGGCTTAGTTCTAGTATAATGTAATTTTAATGTTCTTTTGCGTTTCCGTTTTATTCCTCCACCTCCTCCTCCTCCTCCTTCTCTTTTGTTATTCTATTGTCTTGTTTTGTCTTCTTCCTTCTCCTCCTCCTCCTCTATCTCATCCTCGTTGCTGTTATTATGCTTGCCTTCACGTGTGTGTGTGTGTGTGTGTGTGTGTGTGTGTGTGTGTGTGTGTGTGTGTGTGTGTGTGTGTGTGTGTGTGTGTGTGTGTGTGTTTATCCTCTTTATCTTCCATCGCACGGCCACTAACTCCTCCTCCTCCACCTCCTTTCTTCTTCTTCCTCTCTTTCCCCGTCTTCCTCCACCATCCTCTCTTACTCTTCCATTTATAGCTATTTATCATAACCATCTCCTTTTATTACCCTTCATCTTCTTTTTCTTCCATTACTAAGACCCCCTTTTTTATCTTTTTTTTTTCTTCTTTCTTTTTTTTCTTTTTCTTTATTCTTCTTTCTTTCCCCTTTTTATTCTTCTTTTTCTTCTTTCTCTTCCTTCCTCTTTTCCTCCTCTTAATCCTTTCTCTTCTCCATTTTCAACCACCACCACCATCTCCTTTTCTAGTCCATTTTCATCTCCCATCACTACCACATCGTCCTTCTTTTTCTTCTCCTCCTTTCCCTTATTCTTCCATCTCCTGCCCTTTTCCACCCCATCCATCCACCATCTCCTCCTCCTCCTCCTCCTTTTCCTTTACTTTCCCCTTCCACCTCCTTTCATCTTCTAACCCATCTTCCTCCTTTCCTCTATTCTTCCATCTCCTGTCCTTTTCCACCCCATCCATCCACTATCTCCTCCTCCTTCTTTTCCTTTCCTCTCCACTTCCACCTCCTTTCATCTTCAAACGGTCTAACCCACCTTCCTCCTCCTCCTCCTCCACCTTCCATCACTGCTCCTCCTTTTACCTCCCCCACATGCTCTTTCTCTTCCACCAACATCACGACCACTATCTTTACCTCCTCCTCCTCCTCCCCCGGGCCGCCAGAGGAAGGACGCATCTTGGGCCGCCTCGTACGCAGCCTATTCTTCTGGAGGCGGAATATAAACACGGCGGATTATTATTTTTACTGGTTCCCCTCCGCCCGTAAAATGTCTTCATGGCCCGGGTACTTATGAAAGCAGATATTCATACGTTCTGCTTTGCCGCTGCGGGGAGGAAATGAGAAGAAACGAAGGAATTGTTTATGTATGAATACTATCTTTTTTGGTTGGGGTGTGGGGGGGGTGGGGAGCGGGGCGGTTGCAGAAGGGGGGGACGCTGAGGTTGGGGGTTAGGAAGAGGATAACGTTGAAGAAGGGGGTTAGGAAGAGGATGACGGTGAAGAAGGGGGTTTGGAAGAGGATGACGCTGAAGAAGGGGGTTAGGAAGAGGATGACGTTGAAGAAGGGGGTTAGGAAGAGGATGACGGTGAAGAAGGGGGTTAGGAAGAGGATGACGGTGAAGAAGGGGGTTAGGAAGAGGATGACAGTGAAGAAGGGGGTTTGGAAGAGGATGACGCTGAAGAAGGGGGTTAGGAAGAGGATGACGTTGAAGAAGGGGGTTAGGAAGAGAATGACGCTGAAGAAGGGGGTTAGGAAGAGGATGACGCTGAAAAAGGGGGTTAGGAAGAGGATGACGGTGAAGAAGGGGGTTAGGAAGAGGATGACGTTGGAGAAGGGAGCGTTAAAGGAGGGGGTGAAGAAGAGGGGAACGTTGAAGAAGGGGTGAAGAAGGAGGGGCGCTGAAGAAAGGGGGGTGTTGAAGAAAAGGGGGTGGAGAAGAAGGGGGAACGCTGAAGAAGGGGAGGTGAAGAAGGGGGTAAAGGAGGACGGTGAAGAAGGGAGTGAAGAAGAGGGTGTGCTGAAGAAATGGTGCGTTGAAGAAAAGGGTGAAGAAGTGGGCGCTGAAGAAGAAAAAAGAAGGAGGAGAAGGGAAAGTGAAGAAGGGGGTAAACGAGGAGGGAGAAGAAAGCTATGTTGGTTGATTTGTGTGTGTGTGTGTGTGTGTGTGTGTGTGGAAGGTAGATTCTTGAGTAGGTTGTTTTGGAGTTGGTGAGGTTGAAGTGGTTGCGTGTTATTGAAGGTTGGGGGTGAAGTTGGGGTGAATTGGGTTGTCGTGAATAGGTAATGCTGGTTTGGTTAAGGTGAGGGTGAGTGTTCGGGAAGGGTGAAGTTGGGGGGAGGGCTGGGTTTTGGTGAACAGGTGGTTAGTTTGGTTGGGGTGAAGTTGAGTGTTCGGGAAGGGTGAAGTTAGGGGGAGGGCTGGGTTTTGGTGAACAGGTGGTTAGTTTGGTTGGGGTGAAGTTGAGTGTTCGGGGTGTTGGCTGGGGTGTGTTAAGTTGGGGGTTCGCTTTGGAGAAAAAAAAAATAGAGGAAAGAACAATAGAACAACAACAACAACAAAACAAAACAAGCTATAAGGAAGAAAAGAGAAATAAAAATAGCCAGAAAAAAAACATTAAGAAACACAAACTGGAGAGGAAGAAAGAAAAAAAAGAAGAAAAATAAAGAAAAATATATACATGTTCTTTTTTTTCCTACCATTGTCTTCTTACTTCTCTTACTCTCTCTCTCTCTCTCTCTCTCTACGTGGAGGAAGAAAAAACAACCAACAAAACCCGAGCGTATTTTGTTTTTTAACCAAGTACCCCCAACTATCCCCCCCTCGCCCCCCCCCCCCCAAAAAAAAAAAGACGAAACAATGAGAATGTATAAAAAGAAAAAAAAAAAGTCTACGTATAAGGAATGCATTAGACTTGAGGCTTCTTGATGCCACCGCTGCTCAGGAACGACAAAGAAAAAAGAAAAAAGAAAAAAAAAAGAATGAAGACAAAAGTGAAGAAAAAAGGAAAGGGAAGAACGTGGGTGGAGGAGGAAACATGGAAACATGGAAATGCAGGCAACAGAAAGCCTATTGGCTCATTACGAGGTCGCCCGCTTGGGTGATTTAATCTGCTCGACCGCCACTTGGGGCTTGGTGAGCAGATGAAAGCACCTCGATATTGAGGAGCAGATGGAAGCCCCTCGTTATTCAGTTTACTCCTGACGCAGCGAAATGACGGTCGATTCTATATTTGAAGGAGTTGATGGTATTCGCATTTACTACTTCTGAGGGAAGATTGTTCCAGTGGCGGATGACTCGGTTTGAAAAGAAACTCCTTCCAATGTCTGTGTTACATCGACTCGACTGAATGGGTAAACCGTTATTTCTAGTTCTTGAGTTGGTTTGCAGTTCAAAGAATTTGGAGTAATCGACGTTATTGAACTTTTTAGATACTTGAAGACTTGAATCATATCCCCTCGTAGGCGTCTTTTCTCCAATGTAAAGAGATTGAGTCGCTTGAGTCGTTCCTCGTACGGTTGAGCCCTGAAGGTTGGAATCATCTTTGTGGCGCGTCGTTGAATCCTTTCCAGTAAAGCAATGTCCTTTCTGTAATTGGGAGACCAGAACTGCACTGCATACTCGAGGTGCGGTCTTACCATGGAATTATACAAGGATAGCATCACGTCTGGTGTTTTACACTCGAAGTTCCTCGCTATGAACCCGAGCATAATGTTGGCCTTGTTGTATGCTTTTTTACAGTGATTCGCGTGTTTCAGGTCACTGCTGATAGTGACTCCAAGATCCTTTTCCTCCTGCATCGCTTGCAGAGGTCTCCCATTCATGATGTATGTGTGGTTACTATTTTGGGACCCAATGTGCATGACTTTGCATTTGTCAACATTAAAAGACATTTGCCATTTTTCCGACCATTCGATAATGTGATTGAGGTCTTTCTGAATGATTTCGCAGTCGGTCTTTGTGAGGGCATCTCCACCCACCTTGGTGTCATCTGCAAATTTCGATATTGTGGATTTCAGTCCTGATTCTAGGTCATTGATATATATGATAAAGAGGATGGGTCCCAGCACTGACCCTTGAGGCACTCCACTAGTGACTGGAAGCCAATCGGAAGGCTGTCCGTTAAGTAGTACTCGTTGTTTTCTGTCGGTGAGCCAATCTCTTATCCACGCGATCAGATTGGCTCCAATGCCCGCCGAGTGCAGTTTCTTAAGGAGTCGCTCGTGCGGTACCTTGTCGAAGGCTTTCTGAAAGTCCAGGTATATAACATCACTGGGGATGTGGGCATCCCAGTTCTTATATATACCTTGGAAGAAGTCTAATAAATTCGTTAGGCAGGAGCGCTTGTTTCTGAAGCCATGCTGGGTGTCGGAGATTACATTATTGTTTTCTAGAAACTTAACAAGTTTATCTCTAATAATCTTTTCGAGTATTTTTCCTGCCACTGATGTCAAACTTATGGGCCTGTAGTTTAATGCAACGCTTTTGTCTCCTTTTTTGAAAATCGGTGATACGTTCGCCATCTTCCAGTCTTCCGGGACCTTGTTTAGTTGAACTGACCGGTTGAATATGGTAGTGAGTGGTTGAAGTATTTGTTGTTTAAGCTCTTTTAATAACCGCGGAGACAAACTGTCGGGTCCCGTTGACTTGTTCGTGTCGAGTTTGTCCAAGTACTTTTTTACTTCTTGGTCGCATATTGAGTCAATTTCCAGCGGCGTGATCTCATTCGGCGGGGCAGGGCTCTCGGGAATGGTTTCGATGTCCTCGACTGTGAATACGGATGCGAAGTTACTGTTGAGGATTCTGGCCATCTGTTTACTGTCCTGAGTTACAGATCCAGTCTCGTCTGTCAGGGGACCAATATTGGATTTTACTTTCTTTTCGATCTTATGTACGTGAAGAATTTCTTGGAGTTAGTTTTGATTTCGCGCGCTATTTGCTTTTCATAGTTGCGTTTGCTACTCCGAATAAGGCTGCGACAAGCTCTGAGGCTGTTGTGGTACTGTGTGCTGGCTTCGGCCGTAGCATTCTCTTTCATCAAATTATAATTCCTTTTTTTTAGGTTTACTGCCCTTTTTATTTCTCTGGTCATCCACGGTGGATCTACGGCCCCATTTACTCGCCTGGATTTCGTAGGCACTGTAGCCTTCTCTACTTGCAACAGCTTATCTTTGAAGACGTTCCATGCGTTGTCGATTGTATTGTCGGTGATGCCAAGTTGGTCCCAGGTCGTAGGGGGAAGCAGTGCACGGGCTAAGTTGAAATTTCCTTTTTTGTAATCTGGTATCACTGATGGATTATCTACGAGTTTGTGACATATGTTGATATTAAAACGGATTAAGTGGTGATCGCACCCATTAAGTTTCTCACCAACTGTACAGTCGCGAGTGAGGTCGGGGTCGCTTACTAATACCAGATCAAGCAGATTGTTTTCTCTTGTTGGTTGAGTTACAACTTGAGTGAGGAACGAATCCTCCACCATTTCTAAAAGCCTGTTACCCTCTTGATCTCCAGTCATCAGTCCCCAGTCAATGTTAGGGCAATTAAAGTCCCCAATTATAATTGCTTCCTTGCTTTGTGTTAGAGAGTGAATCTCTTCGTAGAGGGCAGTGTCATCGGCTGCCTGTTGTTTCGGAGGCCTGTATACGGTTGCAAGTGTTAGTTTCTTGTTATTTGCGGTTATTTCCACATAGACAGAATCGTATTTCTCTGCGTCCTGTTTGTCTATTTTATGGCAGGGAGTGTACTTTTACGTAGCAAACTACTCCTCCTCCTTTCTTGTGCTTTCGACTTTTGTGGAAGCTTTCGTACCAGGGGGAATGACATTTCGGATTCTAGATGGGTAGAGTTGGCCCAAGTCTCTGTGATGGCTACCACATCTGGTTTCTCTGTTGCAATATACGCCCTAATTTCGTCCTTTTTGGGTATTAAACTACGTGCATTTGTGTACATGATAGAAATGTGGCCGTGACGAGTTGTACCAGTTCGCTTGTCGGAGGCGTGGTTAGTTACACAGTTTCTTGTGAGTCGCACTGACGCTACGGGTTGGCTGATCAAGGGCTGCCTTTGCCCCGTCCTCGCCCGCCGTTTTTTAAAAGGCTTTTCGAAAAGCTTTTCACTGCCTCGTCCAGAAGCCTCCCGAAACGCGCCGATCCAACCTCATTCAGATGTAGTCCATCGTTCCAAAACAAGTCTGGGCGCTCAAGGAAGTGGTGCCAGGCGTTTGTAAACGCCACGCCTTCGTCGTCACAAATTTCCTTCAGACTAGTATTGATGTTGCTCGCTTTGCTGTTGAAGCCGGCGTAAGCGCTGATTCTGGGTAGAATTCCAGAGACAATGACGTGAGGGGATTTGGTCTTGTAACGCCGAATGACCTGACGGTATTTTGATAGTAGGGCCTGAGTTTGAGTAGACTGAACGTCATTTGTCCCCGCGTGAATCAAATAAACTGTGTCTTCCTTCGCGAGTTCCGTGACAGCATCGACAGCTGAAGTAATGTCGTCCAGTTTGGCTCCCGGAATACAATAACGCCTCCGCGTCTCTGTATTCCTGCCGCAGAATTCCGTTAATTGACCTCTAACCAGCGAGTCCCCTACAAGTCTAACAGATGTTTTCAGCTTGTCTGTGCCCCGAAACTGAGTCTGATCTACGCAGACCACAGCAGGAAGAATGGTCTTGTGGCGTCTAATGGATGAGTAGTGAGTGTGAGTGTGGTGGCGACTGGACGTGGAGGCGTTAGGAGGGCTGGTAGAGGAGAGGGACAAGGGGGAGCCAAGGGAAGATGAGGAAGAGGCGGAAGGGGTTGACTGCAGGGGAGCAGAGGAGGAGGATGTTGAGGATGTGGAGGAGGGGGCAGAGGCGGAGGAGGAGGAAGGGTAGGAAGGGGTTGACTGGGGAGGAGTAGAGGAGGAGGATGTTGAGGATGTGGAGGAGGGGGCAGAGGCGGAGGAGGAGGAATGGCGGTATGGGTTGACTGGGGAGGAGTAGAGGAGGAGGATGTGGAGGAGGGGGGAGAAGAAATGTATGAGGAGGCGGCAGAGGCGGAGGAGGAGGAAGAGGAAGAAGGGGTTGGCTGGGGGGGAGTAGAGGAGGAGGATGTTGATGATGTGGAGGAGGGGGCAGAGTTGGAGGAGGAGGAAGGGGCCGAAGAGAAGAGTGAGGAAGAGGAAGGGGAGGAGGAAGAGTAGGTGGTGGTGATGGTGGGATGGGTGGGGGAGGGGGCGGGGGTGATGGCGGTGCTGGTGGTGGAGGGTGAAGAGGGAGAAGAAGAAGACGAAGAAGACGAAGAAGAAGAAGACGAAGAAGAAGAAGAAGAAGAAGACGAAGAAGAAGAAGAAGAAGAAGAAGAAGAAGAAGAAGAAGAAGAAGAAGAAGAAGAAGAAGAAGAAGAAGAAGAAGAAGAAGAAGGGAGTTGAGGGTGTGACGTCACGATGTCCCAAAGTAAAGAATTGGAGCGTTGTAGATCCTCGTTGGTTGTTTGTAGTGCCTGAATACGTAAGTCTAAGACACAGTACCTACACATCGCGTCGCTGGTTTGGTAATGAATCGCAGCATATTTCTTTGAACAATTACAGCAATTGAAATAGTTGGACGGCATGATTACTTTTTTTTTTTTTTTAATTTTTTATTTACTGTTGCAAGACGATATATCGGTGAGCTTTACACCTGGAGGGAGGCGGCTTTAAATCGGTCGAGTCACGCGGGAGAGTTTGAGGTGTGGCGTCTATGAGGGCCCACACGTGTTTTCCCTCTGGGATTAAAATTCTCTGGGGGATTAAAATATTCCTCCTTTTCAAAACAGGTGTGCTGGTATACGGGTCAAGCCTTGTACTTCTACGTTAGTGACAGATTTTCTACGTTAGTTAGACACAAGAAGCTCACTGTCTTTCACTGGGTGCTGTGTTAGGTCGTGTAGTTGTAATCCTACTGAGGAAAGACAGGAAACACAAAAAAGTCGATATATAACTTAACCGCTCAGCTCAGCAGGGAAGTCCTCTCACTGTAAGGTAATCCTCGCAACACTTCAAACACTAGTTAGACGCGTCACAGCACTGAGTTAGACGTTAATTAATTAGGTTGAGTGGTGCTAAATAAGACAAGTAAACAAGCACAGTTAGTCGTTCGATTTCTGAGAAGGCGTACGGGCCTATTTAAGTAACGGTTAATTAAAAACGGGGATGAACGGATTTCAAAAGTTGTGACGTTAAAATGTAACACACGGAGTCGATTTACACACACGGAGTCGATTTACACACAAAATAACAAGTGTCGTTTCACCAGACGAGGCGAAAAGCAAGGTTAAGGTTTGATGCCGGTAGGGCAGCGAGGTCAACGTCCGTCCCTTTGAGGAGGTAAGGCGAGACTGGAGGAGGTCAGGCGAAACTGGACGAGGAGGAGGAGGAGGAGGACGAGGAGGAGTTGGAGGAGGAGGAGGAGGAGGAGGAGGAGGAGGGAGATGAAGAAGTGGAAGAAGAAGAACAAGAACAAGAACAAGAACAAGAAAATCATCATCATCAACAACAACGACAGCAACAACAATCACAACTGCAACAACAACAACAACAATAACAACAACAATCACAAAAAAACAATAACAAGAACAAAATCAACAACAACACCAAAAAACAAGAAAAAGAAGATAAAAAAGAGGAGAAGAAGGAGGAGGAAAAGATGGATGAAGAGGAGGAGGAGGAGGAGGAGGACGAAGACAAGAAAGAGGAGCAAAACCAGGAGGAAGAGGAGGAGGAAGACCACTATAATGCATCCTATGTCTTCCTCTCTCTCCTCCCATACCTCTCTTGTTTTCCCTGCACCCGCCTTCCCATTCTCCTTTCTCTCTAACCCTACTCCACAACCACCACCACCACTACTACGACTACGACCCCTCCAGCATCAGATCCAGGCGTCGTGTTTCTGTGGCCCTTTGTTTGACGGGGCTCAGTATGCCTTTTCTCTTCTGCCTCTTTTATCTCTTCGTCTGTGAGTCTGAGGCCGCCAGATCTTAGTGAGTAAAAGAGGATGTTGACTGCCAGGCCTTTTATACGAGTGCAGGGAGGGGGGAGGAGGAGGAGGAGGAGGAGGTGTGGTGAAGAACGGGGGTAAGGAACATAAGAACATAAGAACATAAGAACGCAGGAGTCTGCAAGAGGCCGGTAGGCCTGTACGAGGCAGCTCCTTTGACCCTAAGCTCCCGTGTATCTAACCCCACCTAATATCGCTGTCCATGAATTTATCTAGTCTATTTTTGAATGTGACAATTGTATTGGCACTCACCACATGACTGCTAAGCCTATTCCACTCATCCACCACCCTATTGGTAAACCAATTTTTGCCTATGTCCCTGTTGAATCTGAATTTATCCAGTTTAAACCCGTTACTTCGTGTCCTACCCGGTTCTCTTACCAACAAAACCTTATGAATGTCTCCCTTATTAAAGCCCTTCATCCATTTATAAACCTCGATCATGTCTCCACGCACCCTTCGCCTTTCTAGAGAATGCAAGTTTAACTGTTTGAGTCTTTCCTCGTATGGCAAGTTTCTCAACCCCTGAATCATCTTAGTCATCCTCCTCTGCACCGATTCTAACATTTTGATATCCATTCTATAGTAGGGTGACCAGAACTGAACCGCATAGTCAAGATGAGGTCTAACTAATGCTAAATATAGTTTGAGGAAGACTTCGGGGCTTCTGTTGCTTACGCTCCTTGAAATAAATCCCAGTACCCTATTAGCTCGATTTCTAGCTTGAATGCATTGTGCCCTTGGACGGAGATCAGAGCTCACTAAGACCCTAAATCCCTCTCGCACCCAGACCTACTTATGAGAGTGTCATTTAAGCAATAGTTATGTGAGGGGTTGTTCCTACCTACACTCAGAATACTGCACTTCCTACATTGAACTCCATCTGCCATTTATCCGCCCAGTCATATAATCTGTTGAGTTCACCTTGGAGAATACTAGCGTCCTGATCCGACTCAATTACTCTACCGATCTTGGTATCATCTGCAAATTTACTAACATCACTACTAATTCCTGTGTCTAAGTCATTGATATAAATAATAAACAAAAGTGGACCTAATACCGAACCTTGTGGGACCCCACTCGTAACACATCCCCAGTCAGATCTTTTACCATTGATTTGCACTCTTTGCTTCCTATTGCTAAGCCACGCCTTGACCCAGTTCAAAACTTTACCCTCTACTCCGTGAGCCTGTAATTTAAGCAACAGTCGTTGGTGAGGAACTTTGTCAAACGCTTTACTAAAATCAAGATAGATTACATCATAATTTTCATCTCTGTCAACCGCCTCAAATACTTTATTGTAGAAGGACAAGAGATTGGTGAGGCATGACCTACCTTTTGTGAACCAATGCTGCGAGTCGTGAATTAAGCTATGTTTCTCTAAATGCTCCCGAATGTTCCTGGCTATTATGGACTCCAGCATCTTCCCTATAACCGATGTTAAGCTAATTGGGCGATAGTTTGAAGCAACTGACCTGTACCCCTTTTTAAAAATCGGCGTCACATTAGCTACTTTCCATAGGCTCGGCACATAGCCAGTATTTACCGACATCTTAAAGATGTCGGTTAGTGGGTCACTGATTATATCACCTAGCTCCTTTAATACCCTCGGAAATATCCCGTCAGGACCTGGCGACTTGTTCTTCTTAAGCTTATCTATCTCATCCTGAACTACTTGCCTGGTAATGATTATATCCCTCAATTTATCGCCATCCACGCCCTCGTACACCTGAACTCTTTCCGGTATAGTCGTTCGATCCTCCTGTGTGAATACTGAAAGGAAGTAGTCGTTCAACAATGTGCTCATATTTTCGTAATTTTCTACTAGCTCCCCTGTGTTTGATTTCAGCGGTCCAATTTTCTCCCGTGTTTTTGTTCTATACATCTGAAAGAAGCCCTTAGGATTACTTTTCGCCTCATTTGCTACTTTGATCTCATAGTTCTTTTGTGCTATCCTGGTGTTTTTCTTAACTAATCTAGATAGTTCGACGTACCGGCCCCTAAGATGTGTTTCCCACTTCTTTATTTTCTGATAAATTCACTTATTTAAAACAATCTCGTGTTTTAGTCCACGAGTCATCCACTTAGGATCATTGTTTTCTTTTCTAAGTGTTCGCTGTGGTATATGCTGTTCTTGCCCCTCTACTATTACTCTAACTAAATTATTGTAAGACATTTCTACCTGGTTCTCCTGGCTCTCCAATCCGCAGTTCTGGCCCTCATGAATCCCTAAATTATCCCAGTTTACCCCTTCAAGATATCTTCGAAGCCCCTCGTAGTTTGCTCTTCTAAAATCTGGCACTAACACTGGGTTTGGATCACGGGTTACCGCCCAGTCTAACCTAAAACGAACAGTTCTGTGATCACTATTTCCTAACTCTCCGCCCACCTCCAACTCACGTAGCAAGTTCCCATTATTGGTTAGGACTAAGTCTAATATGTTATCTCCTCTGGTAGGCTCATTAACTACCTGCTTAAGGAAATTATCTTGTATAACTTCAAGAAAGTCCTCGGCTTCCAGGTCACCCACTAGATCTTCCCAGTCTATATTCCTATAATTAAAGTCCCCAAGTACGCAGACATTTCTACTCAGACTCGCCGTGCCAATCTCCTGTAGTATTATACTCGTTTCCTGCCTGTTAAGGTTGGGTGGCCTGTATATAACTCCTAGCGTTAGTTTTCTTTTCTTTGTAAACGTCCACCCAAACTGATTCTGAATCCATGTTAGTTTTGACTGAGTTGTTAACTAAACATTTAAGTGAGTCTTTAACATATAGCGCAACTCCACCTCCCTTTCTGCCCCTTCTGTCTTTGTGAAACATCTGATAACCCGTTATTTCAAATTCTGACCTAAAATTTCTATTAGCCAAGTCTATCCATGTCTCAGTGATCGCTATTATGTCAAAATTTTCTGAACAAGCTTCACCCCTTAGTAAGTCTATCTTGTTTCTGAGGCTCCTGCTGTTAGTATAGAAGATTCTTAGCCCGTCCTCTGTTACTCCTCTAGAATTACTTCTAAGCTGCCTGGTTATATTATGAGCTAGATGTCCCCTCCCATTACTCCTCCCATTGCTCCCATTACTCCTCCCCCCCTCGCCTATACTAAAAAATCCCTCAGGGTACCAAGTGCTCGCTCAAGGGAGTCTGAGAGAGCCTCAACACCCTTGAACGTCAAGTGTATCCCGTCACGGGCGTAGAGGGCGTCGTTGCCAAAGAAGAGGTCAAAGAAGAGGTCCCAATTGTCGACGAACAGCCACCCATTGCGCTCGCAGTGAAGGGGAAGAAGAGGGGGGAAAGAAGAGGAAGTGGAGGAGATATAAGGAGCTGATGGGCATAGAGGAGAGGAGGAAATGAGTGAGGATTTAAAAATGGGTAAAGTAAGAGGGGGAGGAGGAAGGGAAGAAAGAAGAGGAGAGGAGGAAGAGAGGAGGAAATGATGATCAGGAGAAACTGGGGAGAGAAAAAGGTGAAGGCAGAATGAGGAAGGAGAAGGAAAAAAGTGAAGGACAGATAAAGAAGGAAGAGAGAAGGGGGTGAGAAGATATCATAATGAGGAGATGAAGAAGGGGAAGGAAGATGGGGGAAGAGAAGAGATTAGAGAGAGGCTGTGGATAAGGTAAGAGAGAAAGATGGGGAAATGGGGAAGAAGAAAAAGAAGAAAAAGAAGAAGAAAAAGGAAAATAAGAAATAGTAATAATAATAAAAAAAGGAGAAAAAAAGACGATAAAAGGAAGGGGGATGGAAAAGAGGAAGAAAGGGAGACAGGTGGAAGGGAAGAGAAGGGCTGAGCTGAGGAATAAATTAGGAGTTACGTAAAAGGTGACGAATTGAGAGAGGAAGAAATGAGACAAAGGGAGAAAATGGGTAAATGAGAAAGGGAGGAGATGAAGAGGAGAAAAAGGGTTAAGGGAGGAGATGGAGAGGAGGATTAGGAGTGCGGAAGAAGTGATTAGGGAGGAAGGAAGGGGAGAGGGAGGATATGGTGATGGCTCTACACAGGGAGAAGGGAAGGAAGGGTGAAGGAGGGAGAAATTGATGAAAGAGGAAGGGAGGCGCGAGGGAGGAGGGAGGAAAAGGAACGAAAAGAGAGGAGGAAGAAGAGAGTAAAGAGTGAAAGATATATTGATGAGAGGAAGGAGGAGGGATGAGAGAAGGAAGAAAAGTGAGAAAGAGGGAGGTAGAGGTTGAAGAAAGAAAAGAATGAAGGAGAAAATAATGAGAGATGCAGAAAGGAGTAGATAAGAGAGGAGTAAATTGATGATGAGGGTTAAAAAAAACAGGAAAGGAAAAAAAAGGGGGAAAAAACATAGAAAAGGAAGGGAAAAAAATAATGGGAAGATAATATGTAGGCTGAAAGGAGTAGAAAGAAAGAGCTAAGGATGAGGAGGAAGAAGGAAAGGTAAGGAGATATCTAAATTGGAAAGAAGAGTAGAAGGGAGAGGAAAGATAATGATGGAGAAAAGAGGATGAAAGGAAATGGCTGATCGGAGAAGATGAAGAATGGGAAGAGAACTAGATTAAGAAGGGAAGAAGAGAAAACAAGCGAGCGGAAGAGGAAATAATGGAGGAGTTCTTGGAATGAGGGAGGGAGAAAACAAAGTGATGTTGATGGAGGAAGAGTAAGAATAAAAGGGAGGGAAGGGGAAACAAGGAAAGGAAGGAAGGAGGAAGGAAGGAGGGTAGATAAAGGGAAAGGATGGGGAGGTTTATGAAGCATGGCGGGCGTATATATGTTATGTTGTTACGTTGGGGTTCTTATGTGTTATCACTGTCGCGTATTATTGAATGGATGTTATTGGTTGTTCAGACTCGGCTATAAATTATTCAAAGCCAATTTTATTATATTTTGTTTCTTCTATTTAATTGTTTTTCATGATTACTTGATTCTTCTTGCTTTTCTGTATATTTTTGTCTATAACCATTTTCTCTTCTTATTACTTATCGTTTCCTTTCTTTTTTATACTATTATCCAGGATTACTTTTCTACTTGTATCGTATCTCTTATTATTACTCTTGCATACAAACAAACAAACAATTTTTTTTACCACCACCACCAACAACAACAACCACTACCACCACCTACCACAGCCACCACCACCAACAACAACAACAACTAGCCTGCACTCCCTCACTTAGAAAAAAAAAAAACGCTGTAGTTGACAAAGACTAAGACGAAGGAAGAACAAGAAGAGCAAGGGCGATGATAGTAGTGTGGTATGTACGTTACGGGAGGATGGAAGAGAAGGGGGGGGGAGCTGGCGTACAAGGGGAGGGGGTAAGATGGTAAGGGGGGGGCGTCCGTGCGTACATAACAAGACTAATCCATCTGGGAGTCAGCGGGCTGGACAAACGGGGCCGCCGCAAATGTGGTCCGGCCATTATAAGCTGACCATAATTGTCCCATCACTCCACAATGGACAATTAGGGGCCACTTCCGCCAGTTCCCGACCCCGCACGGAGGACCGACGGACTGGGTGAGTGGCTGGAAGGTTGACTGGCTGGCTGACTGACTGACTGACTGACTGGCTGGTAGGTTGACTGGCTGGCTGACTGACTGACTGACTGACTGGCTGGAAGGTTGACTGGCTGGAAGGTTGACTGTCTAGCTGACTGGCTGACTGACTGACTGACTGACTGACTGGCTGGCTGACTGACTGACTGGGTGGAAGGTTGACTGGCTGGCTGATTGACTGACTGGCTGAGTGGCTGGAAGGTTGACTGGCTGGCGATTGACTGACTGGCTGAGTGGCTGGAAGGTTGACTGGCTGGCTGACTGACTGGCTGAGTGGCTGGCAGGTTGACTGGTTGGCTGACTGACTGACTAGGTGAGTGGCTGGCAGGTTGACTGGCTGGCTGACTGACTGACTGACTGAGTGGCTGGCAGGTTGACTGGTTGGCTGACTGACTGACTGACTGAGTGGCTGGCAGGTTGACTGGCTGGCTGACTGACTGACTGACTGAGTAGCTGACAGGCTGACTGGTTGGCTGACTGACTGACTAGCTGAGTGGCTGGCAGGTTGACTGGCTGGCTGACTGACTGACTGACTGACTGAGTGGCTGGCAGGCTGACTGGCTGGCTGACTGACTGACTGGCTGAGTGGCTGGCAGGTTGACTGGCTGGCTGACTGACTGACTGACTGACTGACTGAGTGGCTGGCAGGTTGACTGGCTGGCTGACTGACTGACTGACTGAGTGGCTGGCAGGTTGACTGGTTGGCTGACTGACTGACTGACTGAGTGGCTGGCAGGTTGACTGGCTGGCTGACTGACTGACTGACTGAGTGGCTGGCAGGCTGACTGGTTGGCTGACTGACTGACTAGCTGAGTGGCTGGCAGGTTGACTGGCTGGCTGACTGACTGACTGACTGACTGAGTGGCTGGCAGGCTGACTGGTTGGCTGACTGACTGACTGGCTGAGTGGCTGGCAGGTTGACTGGCTGGCTGACTGACTGACTGACTGACTGAGTGGCTGGCAGGTTGACTGGCTGGCTGACTGACTGACTGACTGGCTGAGTGGCTGGCAGGTTGACTGGCTGGCTGACTGACTGACTGGCTGAGTGGCTGGCAGGTTGACTGGCTGGCTGACTGACTGACTGACTGGCTGAGTGGCTGGCAGGTTGACTGGTTGGCTGACTGACTGACTGACTGAGTGGCTGGCAGGCTGACTGGCTGGCTGACAGACTGACTAGCTGAGTGGCTGGCAGGTTGACTGGTTGGCTGACTGACTGACTGACTGAGTGGCTGGCAGGCTGACTGGCTGGCTGACTGACTGACTGGCTGGAGGGGTGATTTATTGGATGACTGGGTGGATGGTTGACTAACTGGCTGGAGGGCTGAGTGGATGGCTAGATGGCTGAATGCATGACTGACTGGCTGACTGAAGGGCTGACTGAATGGTTGGCCGGCTGACTGACTGACTGACTGACTTATTGGGTGAGTGACTGACTGACTGGATGGCTGACTGAATGGGTGGCTGACTGTCTGGTTGACTAGTGGGATGACTGGCTGACTGGATGAGTGGGTGACTTTATGGATGGGTTATCGTTGTGTGACTGGATGGCTGGATGGATATGGAGGAAGGGGAAAAGGACGGGGTGATGGGGGGAATGGGGAAAATGTGGGATGAGTGTGTGGGCGGAAAGAGTTGAGTGTGGGAGGAAGGGGTGAGGCAAGAGGGGAGCGTAACTATGTGTGTGAGTGTGGGAAGGGAAGGGAAGGGAAGGGAAGGGAAGGGAAGGGAAGGAAGGGAAGGGTTAATGAGTGGAGGAAGAACGTGAGTGGGAGGGAAGGAGAGGAATGTTGGTGTGTGTTGTGGCATTGTATTGTGTGCAGGGGGAAGAAGAGGGAGTTGGGGTTGGGAAAGAGGGGATGTAGAGGTGTTAGAAGGAAATGAATTGTGGAAATAGACGGAAAGTTACGGAAAAAAACGGAAGCCTACAAGAGTGCCATTATCATTTAACTTTGACTTACTTATGATAGAAAACACGTACTTCCCACAAGTGACTTTATCTGCAGAAGCTTTAAAAAAATGACTAATTCATAAAACGCGTGATATAAATTATGTGGAAAATATACATCTACGAGAAAATAGTAAAAAACCCAGCACAGCAACCATTCCATCATATACAAGAAAACAACAGGTATCTCTGCTTGTAAGTAAATCAGTCTACAGTCTACACGAACGAAACCAGCTTATAAATGAACAGTCAAAAATCCATTAATACTCAACGCCTCGCTTAAAAATAAATAAATAAAGATATAAATATGTTATAAAAATATACACTTTTCTACAATCTTCCCTTTTTATGCTGCACTCGTTCCAATACAATTTCTTCACGCTTTCTACCCTATAATTCAGTCAAAGTGCACATTTTCCCATTCCCTACAAGAGTTTTTAATCGTAAACGTAGGTCAAGAACTGAACAAAGAAAAAGAAAAAAATCCTTCTATAATAAAAAAAAATAAGTGACTATCCTAAACATTCTTTAAATGAAAAAAAAAAGTGAAAATAAAGAAAGAAGCTGCCAAGACTGAACAAGGAGGGAGGAACCGAGAGAGGCCAAGGGAGAGACCGATGGGAGAGAGAGGGGAGAGGGGAGAGGGCGAGGGAGAGGAAGGGCAATAGTTGTGACTCAATGACGGGGTCGTTAACGCTCTAACAGCTCTGACCTCCGACCCGGCACGAGGGGAAGTGAGGGGAAGGGGTGCGGCAGGAAGCAGGGGGATGGGAGGCTGGATGGCTCAGAAGAGGGGAAGAGGGTGAAGGAAGGTGAGGGTGGGGAGAGGGAAGTGCGGGAGAAGAGGGCTTAAAAGGGAGAGAAGAGGGGAAAGGGGAAGGAAGGGAGGGAGGGGAAAGGGAAGGAAGGGAGGGGAAGGGAGAGTATCCGCTCGAGGCTTTTATTGCTGGTGTTGGTAACTGTGGTGGTGATTGTGGTGATGGTGGTGGTTGTGGTGAAGGGTGTCACTGTTATCGTTGTTGTTGTTGTTGGTGGTGGTGGTGGTGGAGGTGGTGGTAAAATGCTCTCTCGGATTTTTGTGTTCTTTTTTTTTCTTTTATTCTTTTTATTCACGTATTGTTAGTGTATGTTAGAATGCATAATATTTTAAGGAGCATTAAGTAGCGGGCTTTTTTTTCATTATTGTTTTCTTCTCTTTTTTTTACGCCCTCGCACTGTCTCCTCTGCTGTAAAAAAAAAAAAGTAGTTTCGCCAGCAATATTTATAAAGGTTAAGTAGATAACATACGATAAAGGTCATTACTATCCCATTTACTACTACTACTACTACTACTACTACTACTACTACTATTATTACTACCATTACCATTACTTCTAATAACACTAACCACTTTCCACGTCCATATTTTTCTCTTTCTTGTTCCTCATCTTCCTTTTCATCATTGACCCTTGAGCTTTTCCCTTTTTTTTTTCCTTTTTCGTTCCTCCATTATGTTCTTCCTTTGTCACTCCCACTGAATCATTTTTTTCCTCTACAAACATTTTCTTCTATTTTTAAATCCTTACTTGCTCTCATCATCACCTCTTCCTCTCCCCTTCTATTTCCTTATCTAGTACTTTTTAATTTTCTCCTTAAAAATCTTCTTTCTCCAGTCCATCATTATCGCCATCATCATCATCATCATCATCACCACCTCACAATCCCACACAGACAGACCACAATTACGTCGTCTTGGTCTTGATAATGGAATGACCAAGGCCAGACCAGACCACCTCACTCCTTCCCTCCCTTGTCTCCCTTTCCAGTGGTTAAGCTCCCTTACCCCCTGTGGGTGAGTGGGGGAGGGGAGAGGGGAAGGGGGCGGGGTGTGTAAGGGAGAAGAAGGGATTAATGTAAGAGAGAGAGAAATGGAGGGATGGAGGAATGGAGGGAGGGAGCTTTGGGAATGTTGGAGGAAGGAGGAAGAGAAGGAAGAAAGAGTAAAGGAGTAAGGGAGAAGGGAGGATTAAAGCAGGAGAGAGATGGATAGAGAAGTGGAGGGATGGAGGGATGGAAGGAGCTTTGGAAATGATGAAGGAAGAAAGAAGAAAGGGAGGAAAGAGATAGAGAGGAGGATGGGAGAATGGAATGGTTAAGCGTAGGCAGATAAGGTAGAAAAAATTGACAGATTACAATAAAAATATAAAAAGAAGATACTTGAAAAATTGAAACGATGGCATTAGACAGTTAAATGCAAGAAAAAAAGAAGAGAGGAGAAGGAGAGGAAGGAAAAAAATAGATGCAATAGAAGATGAGAAGAAGTTAGAAAGCGGATTGAAACAGGTGGTGGAGGAGGAAGAAGAGGAGGAGGAGGAGCAGAAGATGGAGGAAAAGGAGGAATAGGAGGAAGAGTAAGAGAAGCACACGCCACCACCACCTCCCAGCCAGCACCTTCACTGATGGGAATTCAATACCGGCACGACACAGACACAAGGTTATCAATTGCTGGAGGTCAGGGGATGGCCACAATCATTCTCTCGTTCGCACCACCATCACCACCACCACCACCACCACTAACAACATCACATTCACCATCATCATCCTTCTCTTTTACCCTGAGCGTCCACTTACACTACCCGTCTTTCCACTTCCTCTCTTCTCATCATCTGTCCAGGTTCATACCCTCTCTAGTTATTCCCTTCATATAACATCAGCTAACTATCACCACCAACATCATCAGAGGCAACAGAGCTTTGAGAGATAAAAATAGTACCGTACCTTATATATATTTCACCTTTCCCCATGACTACCATTTCCCATTTTCTTCAATCAGTGTTACCAGAAGCCAAAGAGCCCACCCAAGAAGGAGGAGGAGGAGGAGGAGGAGGAGGAGGAGGGGGAGCAGTGACCCGCCCTCATTGTTGACCCTTTATCGCTACATAATTGGTTTAGTGGCTCAGTAATGGACTGGAAGACGCGTGGACTGACCTTGACGCAATAATACAAGGGCCTCCTCCTCCTCCCTACTCCTTTTCCTCCTCCTCCTCTTCCTCCTCCTCCTCCTCCTCCTCCTCCACCTCCCTGTTTCCTGTTCTCTTTATTCTCTCCTTTTCTCCTTCCTCCAATTTTGACCCTGTTCCCTCCTATTGCCGCCCTTTTCTTTCCTTTTTTTTCTTTTTCTTCTTTTCTTCCCTCTTTTTCTTGATATGTTGTGGGATTTAGTTACTTTGCGGGCTTTTGTTTTTTCCTTTTCTTCGTCTTTCTATTTTCTTCCTTCGTATTATTTCCCTTCTCTTTTCCTTCCATTCTTTTCAATTCTTTGCAACCTTTATTTTCTCACAATGTTCTCCTTTTCCTTTTCTTCTTCCAACGTCTCTCTCTCTCTCTCTCTCTCTCTCTCTCTCTCTCTCTCTCTCTCTCTCTCTCTCTCAATCTATACGTCTCTCCCATTTTCCGCTTCCCTCCTCTCGTGTTATCGCTTAAGTCATTTCTCCCTCCATCTCTCCCTCTCCCCCTCCCTCTCCCTTTCCCTCTTTCAACCACAAGACTCCATCCCTTTTCTTATGGCGTCCCTCTATGTGTATGCCAAGAAGGGAAGGGAGAGGAGGAGGAGGAGGAGGAGGAGGAGGAGGAGGAGGAAGAAATGGAGGATGAGGGAAACTGTGATTTTTCTGTGTGTGTGTGTGTGTGTGTGTGTGTGTGTGTGTGTGTGTGTGTGTGTGAAGGTTATATAACACGTTTAAACACGCAAAAAGAAACAAAAAAAAAACAGCAAAGTATGACGGTAAGAGAGATAAAGCAGCAAGGAAAGGTGAGAAAAAGAGTAAAGGAAAGGAAAGGAAGCAGAGAAGATCAAGAAAAGAAAGGAAAACAAGTCAGGAAAAAATAAGTGAAAGGAGAGGAAAGGGACGAAAATAAAGGAATATATATAAAAAAAAACTAAGAAAAAAACGAGGGCAAAATAAGGGAAGAAAAGTTAAGGTGAGAAGCTGAAAAAAAAAAACTAAAGAAAGATAAAGGAATGAACACGACAACGAATACACGAAAATAAAACATTGATAAGAAAAAAATTAAGTGATAAAGAAAAGAAATGGAAAAGTAAAGAGAAAAAAGCAGGAAAAAATAACAAATAAGAATGAGAATGAAATAAAATGATATAGAATGAGAATGATACAAAAAAGAAGAAAGAAATTAAGGAGGAAGAAGTGAGAGGGATAAAGAAAAGAAATGGAGAAGTGAGGAGAGAAAGGCAGGAAAAAATAACAGAACGAGAGGAGAAAACAAACGCAAAATGGAAAATGGAAAATAAAATACGGAAGGAGATAAATGAAAAAAAAAATAGGGAAAGGATAGCAGGAAAAAAAAAAAAAAAAAAGAGGCAACAACAAAAACGAAATATTGAGTTATTAAACCAAAAGGAAGAAGAAAAGGAAGAAGAAAAAAGACGACGCAGAGTTACCATAATCAATCCACCTGAAAAAAAAAATTGAGACCAGGTGTGAAGCAAAACAACAACAACAACAACAACAACAACAACAACAACAACAACAACAACAACAATTACACCTGGCAGCTGATCCTTAGCGGGGCGAGACGAAGCAAATGTGGAAGTCGCCGTAACCTATCGGGAATCGCTTACGCCGTGGACGGGAATGAGCAGGAATGGGAATGGCTAAGAAGGGCGATCAGCTGTCTTCCGGCCGCCTGATGGGGGGTGGAGGGGAAGAGGGGGAGAGAAAGGGAAAGGGGGGAACGGAGGGGCAAGGGAGGGAGCGGAGTGGAGGAGGGAAGGAACGGAGGGGAAGGGAGGGAGGGAACGAAGGGGGGGAGGGAGGGAACGGGGGCTGATAGGAATGATAGGGGAGGAGCAAAGAGCATGGAGGACGAAGGAGGAGGAAGAGTTAGAGGAGGGAGAGGAGCAGGAGGAAGGAGGAGGAGGAGGAAGAGGGGGGATGTGGAAGACGAAAGGAAGGAATAAACGAATGGGAAGATGTGAACGAGAAGGAGAGGAGCGAAAGAATGGAACGGGATGAGAATGAGGTGGAGGGGAAGGAGGGGGAGGAAGCACAGGGGATGAAGAGGACGAAAAGAGGGAAGAAATGTGAAAGAAAGGGAAGGGAAGTAAGTAAACGAAGAGAGAGGGGAGAAAGAACGAGCTGGGAGAACAATAAACGAGGAGAAACTGAACGGAACGGAAAAGAACAGGAAGAACCGGGAAATAACGGAGAAAATGGAACGGGAAGGAAAAGGAAACAAAAGGGACGGGGAGAAAATGAACGGGAGTAGACGGAACTAACAGGAAGGACGGAACGGGCAAAACGGAACAGAACGAAAGGAATGGAACGGAATAACACGAATGGGCGGGAAGGAACGGCCCAAGAAAGAACGGAGGAAGAGAAAACCAGAAAGAGAAAAACAGGACAATATAAACGTGATGGAACAAGAGAGAAACGGAACGGAACGGAATGGAACGGAACGGTAGGGCCGGGACGGAGGGAGCGGACCATATGATGAGTAAATTAGGCTGTTTTTACGTGGCTCATTAAGAAGGTTGAGCCCGCGGCGTGCCTCGCTTAGCCCCGACCTTCATTTGTTTTCCGACCTGATCGCCTTCATTCCGGGGACGAGAGAAAAAAAAACCCTCTTCCTACTTGACTGCCAGACACACACACACACACACACACACACGCATACGCACACACACACACACACACACACACACACACACACACACACACACACACACACACACACAGATCCTCGCTTCCTCGCCCCAGGTTACTCTTTTTTTATATTCTAATTTTATTGTTATGGAAAATTTCTTCTTGTCAGCCGCCCAACTTTTTGCCTCGAGGTCCTGACGTGTATTGTATTTTTTGAGGAGCGCTTAAAAGATATAATAATATTCGGTGATATATATTGCTCCGTTGTTTTTTTATATTTCCCGTGGCTCTTAGTGAAGCTTCTAGTAACAAGGAGAATATCACTGTGCTTCTTTTAACAGTTTTTAACTATTACTTTTAAAAAGTTCTTTTAGCAGGTACTTCTTTTACCAAGGACAATATCACCGTGCAAATCATTCCTGTTTGTGGAGTCATGGTATTTATGTTTGGTTTGCGGTTTGAATTATAAAAATGAATTATTTGACATACGACTCCAAACTCCTGGCCACACTCTGGACTCCTCTCTACTCTTATCTTATTGCCACACAAAGCTTTTTGCAAAACAATCTCACCTGGAGCCTCAGTGACGATCCTTTTTTGAGGTTCAAGAACAGAGTTGACATTTTTTTAGCGTACGTTGTCATAATGATTCCCCTGATTTACTTTTTCTCGTAGAAACGGACCTAGTTTTTCCCTTCACGAATCTTAATGTTTTTGAGATGTCGATGCTTTTATTTTGTATGGACATAAAAAAAAGCATATCTTTGTGAAATAAGTCTCTAGAAATTCAATTGCCAGATGAGGATAGACAACTAATTATTGGCAACATTTCGTATATAACCGTGCTGGTTGATATATCAAATGTTCCTGGTTAAGGTTAGGCATATGAATCACAAAACAATATTCTTATACCAAATTTATTTTTCCATAAGTGCTAAAAAAAACCCATGAAGTCTACATAATAACGACGGATTTCATTATTTACGCTTCAGATATATGAGAATCTTAGCTGACGCAGAACACAGACAGACACACAGACAGAGACACGCCTCCAGGGGTCGAACCGTGAAGCGTTGAATATATTAACCAAGATGTGTGTCTCTGAGCGTGTCTGTCTGTGTGTGGGAAGGAGTGTGGGGAGAGGAAGGCAACCAGAGAGGTGGAGAAAGTGGAGGAGGAGGAGGAGGAGGAGGAGGAGGAGGAGGAGGAGGAGGAGGAGGAGGAGGAGGAGGAGGAGGAGGAGGAGGAGGAGGAGGAGGTGGATGATCAGGAGTACAATAAGCAGAAAATGAGACAAATAGGAATGGAAGGAAAAGGATCAGGAAGAGAATTAGAAGGCAAGTAAAAAGAGGAAGAAGAGGAACAGGAGGAGGAGAAAGAAGACATGGAGTGTTATGAGCAAGAGAAAAAAAATAATATAGGGGCATATGAGGGATTATCAAAGTGTGTGTGTGTGTGTGTGTGTGTGTGTGTGTGTGTGTGTGTGTGTGTGTGTGTGTGTGTGTGTGTGTGTGTGTGTGTGTGTGTGTGTGTGTGTGTGTGTGTGTGTTCGGGGCTCGTGGTTATGCTATAATGATCGTGTCTTCGGGCCTGGACACGGAGACACAACAAGACGCATAAGGAAGGGGGGAGGGGGCAGGGGGCAGGGGAGAGGGGGAGAGAGGGGGAGGGGGGTAGGGGATCAGTGACATTATTTTCTCAAGGTTAAAGGGACCATCCGGATACACTTCACTCAGCCGCCACATTGCTGCTATTTTGGACTTTTTGCTCTTTTTTTCTAATCTTGTTTATTTATTTTTTTTCGTCTTTTTTTCGTCATTTTTTCCTTCTCGTAATTTTTGTTTTATTTCTTTTTGATTCTTCGTTTTTCCTGTTTCTTCGTTGCCTTGTTCCTTTCTCTTTTTCTTTCTTTTTCTTTTTTCTTTTTCTTCGTTTTCTTCTTCTTCTCTTCCTTCGTCTTCCTCGTCGTCATCATTGTGTTGTTGTTTCATTTAAAAAAAATCTACAGTATGGTTTTCCCTGAGCTTTGAACTGTCGCTAACGATGAAAATGATAGTATTAGTAGTAGCAGTAATAATAATAACAATAATAATAATAATAATAATAATAATAATAATAATAATAATAATAATAATAATAATAATAATAATAATAGTAAGTGATTAATAAACAAATAACAACAAACCAATAAGCACGACACAAACAACAGACGCCACGACCACGGCCTCGCTCACTCCCTCGACGCAGCAAACATCCGCGTAATCAACAACAACAACACGACCGTCACTGATAACGACAACGACATTAACATACACAACGATAAGCCAAACACCACCAACACGAACAACAACAACAACAACAACAACAACAACAACAACAACAACAACAACAACAACAACAGCAACACCATCACCACCACCAAAGAAAATAACATCAACAACAACAGCCAAAACAATGCAAAAAAACAACTTAAAGCATAACAAATAGTCAAGGTGGAGACAGACAGACAGACGGGCATGGCAAGTAAGGAAAGGGCTTGGCAGGGGTGGAAGGGGAGGGAGGAAGGACTGGAAGCGGAGGGAGGAGGAACTGGAAGGGGAAGGAGGAAGAAATGGAAGGGGGAGGAGGGAGAGATGGAAGGGGAGGGAGGAAGACTTGGAAGGGGAGGGAGGAGGAACTGGAAGAGGAAGGAGGAAGAAATGGAAGGGGAAGGAGGAAGAGCTGGAAGGGGAAGGAAGATGTGAAAGAGGAGGGAGAAAGAACCAATAAAGAAGGGGGAATAGTAATAAGGGAGGGAAAGGCAAGCAGGTGATAGGGAGATATGGATTGGCAGGGTGGAAGGGGAGGGTTTAAGAACTGGAAGGGAAGGGGGCGAGAACCGGAAAAGAAGGGGAAATTATTGTACTAAGGGAGGGAGAGGATAAGCAGGGAGGATGTGATAGATAGAGAGATAGACAGACAGATAGATAGACAGGTAGAGAGAGGTAGTATAGAGATGACAACCTTATATTCCTTCCCTTTAAAGTTCTCCCATTCCGTGATCCCACAAATTGGTACAACAGACCGCGCCAGAAGGCACCTCCCTACCTCCCTCCACCCCCCTTTTTCTCCCTTCTTTCTTCCTTTTCTCTTTCCATCCTCTTTGCCACTGTCCTTCTCCACCTTCTCTTCCTTCTCCTCCTCCTTCATGTCTTCCACTTCCTTCACCCCTAACAGCATCACCTCTTCCTTCATGCATCAGCTGTCCATTCTTCATCTTCCCTCGCCTTCATCTCCATCATATTTTCTCCGGTTCCTCCTCCTCCTCCTCCTCCTCCTCCTCCTCCTCCTCCACCGCCGCCATCACTACCTCACCCTCTTTCTTTCCTTCTCCTCCTCCTCCTGCCTCTTCTTCTTCTTCTCCTTCATCGCCTTTTTCTTCTTGTTCGTGCACTTCCAGCACTATTTTCTTCTGTCCTTCCTTCTCTATTCCATTTGTTCTTATGTACGGCAACACAATAACCTACATCCCATCTTCTATATCTTTATTGCTAGTTCTTCTTTCCTTTCTTCTTTCCTTTCCTTTAAATCTTTTCTCCTCCACCCCTACCCTTTCAATCCTTTACTTTCTATAGGCCTCATCCTCGTCCTTTACTGACTTTTATATTTCCATCTCTTCCTTTTCCTTCTCCATCATCATCTCCTTTTCCTCCTCCTCCCTTTCCTCGTCTTCTACCAGCTGGACTTTTATATATCCTTCCTTTCTCCTTCTCTCCCATTATCTCCTTTTCCTTCACTACCACCTTCTCCTCCCTTTCCTCGTCTACTCCCAGCTGGACGTGTCTGATGAAGCGAGGGTCCACAATCACACTAATAACACAGGAAGGAGGGCAAACACAGCACTACACGACACACCTCCATCGAAACACAGCACCCCCGGACCCCGACGAGACGATGACCACGACACGGAAGCTACCAGACGAGACGAGACGTGATCAGTTTTGAGGTCACGAGATGTATACATGCAGCCAGCACACGCACACACACACACACACACACACACACACACACACACACATACACATGCACACTTACGGTACTCATTAACAGGTACACAGGTATATGGGTTTGTGTGTGTGTGTAATTTTTTTTTGTATATGCCAGATGAAGCCTTACTGTGTGTGTGTGTGTGTGTGTGTGTGTGTGTGTGTGTGTGTGTGTGTGTGTGTGTGTGTGTGTGTGTGTGTGTGTGTGTGTGTGTGTGTGTGTGTGTGTGTGTGTGTGTGTGTGCTTGCTTGCAGTGTTTGGATGACAATTTGGTGCGTGTCACACTCCACCCGGAGGCGTGGCGGCGTGGTGGGGGCGGCTCCGTACAGAGTGTGGGCGGCGCCGCCACACCCACACCCGCCACTCCCGCCTGCGCCCCCCTACCCCCACCCCGCCCACAACAGCCTGGAGGAAAGGATCTGGAGCTGCTTATAACTTGCCTGCCTGCCTGCCTGCTCGTTTTTTTCCCTGCTTACCTTTCAACTCACCTGCTCGCTTTCCTAACTACATGCTGTCTTTCCTCCCCTCCTATCAACCTATCTACTTGTCTACTTCAACGTTGCCAGATTGTCTTACTCAGCCTCTTATATTTACCGACTTCCGACCCCAAAACTGTCTCGTGGACCCCAATAAGGAGATTCACTTATAATTATCGTTAAAATAGTTAATTCCTGATGTTTCTTGGCAATAGTTAGGCGTCAGAAACCTATGCTCCGAGTACGACAATCTGGCAACGGTGGTCTGTTTGCCTGTTTACTTACTTTCCTACCCCCCTGAATGCCTGCTTGTGTTCCTGCCTGCTTACCTTCCTACCTATTCAGCTACTCGCCATCCCATCTGTCTGCTATTTTCCCTTCCTCGCTCCCTGTCTACATGTTTTCTTGCTTGTCTGCTTGTTTCCTTACCTGCTTACCTGCCTGGCTGCCTACCTGCTTGCCCTCTTTCAGCCTGCTTCACTTCCTTCTTACCCACCTATCTACTTTCTACCTGCCTGGCTGTCTACCTGCTTGCCCACCTATCTACTTTCTATATGCTCTCTTTATTTCTCTCTTTCTACCTGCTTTCTTTCTGCTTGCCCACCTATCTACTTTCTACCTGCCTGGCTGTCTACCTGTTTGCCCTCCTTCAGCCGGCTTCACTTCCCTCTTACCTACCTATCTACTTTCATGCCTGCTATCTTATCCTTGTAGCCGCCTCCTTCCCTGCTCTCCTACCTGCATATCTACCTTTCAGCATGATCGTATTTTTTTTCTTCAGTTTGTCTTCCGTATCCATTTAGAGCTTATATTGTAACTTTAGATATTCTTTGTACCTTTCCATGGATTAATTCACGTCAGTTTTATCAATCGAATTCTATATATTACTTATTTTGCTTTGGCTCAATGGTAAAAAAAAAAAAAACATCTTCCTTTCTTTTTAGTAACGAGTAAAAAAAATACTTGTGTGTGTGTGTGTGTGTGTGTGTGTGTGTGTGTGTGTGTGTGTGTGTGTGTGTGCGCGCCAAAGTCTGCATCTCCTGACTGGCTGGCTGGCTGTTCGGGTATTTATGTAAGGCAAACACATGCGTTACCTATAAATCTGTTGTTGACTGCCGAAGTGCTCCCCTACCATTACAATTTACGGTGTTGCAGGAAGCCAATACATCATCGAGGATTGATAGCGGCCGGGTGGAGCAGGTGTGTGTTGGGGGGGGGGGGGGGAATGCGTGTGGGAGAGAAGCGGGATGTGTGTCTGTGGGGGAGTGGTGAATGTGTGTCTGCGGGGGGGGTATCGGTTGAGGTCACGCTGTTGTTTTTGTTGCCGCTGTTGTTGGATGCGACGACAGGGAGGGATGGGAGGTGGGGAAGGGGATGGGATGGGAGGGGAAGAGATGGGATGGGAAGAGGGAATGGGAGAAGAGATGAAGTAGGATGGGATGGGAGAAAAGATGGGATGGGAAGGGAGGAATCGAGATGGGATGGGAGTGGAAAAGATGGGATGGGAAGAGGGAATGGGATGGGAGAAAAGATGGGATGGGAAGGGAGGAATCGAGATGGGATGGGAGTGGAAGAGATGGGATGGGAAAAGGGAATGGGAGAAGAGATGAAGTGGGATGGGATGGGAGAAAAGATGGGATGGGAAAGGAGGAATCGAGATGGGATGGGAGTGGAAAAGATTTGACGGGATTTGAAAGGAAAAAAACCCACAAAAAACTTATCTTACTTTACCACACCTCACCTCACCTAACCTAACCTACTACATCCAGAACCAACCGAAATATAACCAAAGCAATCACAACCTGACCTCACTTGACCTACCCAAATTCACTTCACCTATCCCTACCCCATGCACATCTGTTCTTTACTAACCCTACCTAACCTACCACAACCACTGCCTAATCAAATATAATCACGTCTTTCCCATCCTAGCCTAACTTGACCTACCACAAGCGCACTTCATCTAACTTAGCCTTTCCAAATTTAACATTACCTTTTTTCTCTTGGCCTCTGAGCTGCCTCCTTTACTAAAAACAATAAAAAAAAAATAAAAAAAATAAAGTGATCCAACCTGACCAACCACAAACTCATTTTACTTAACTTTGCCAATCCAAACTTGCTCTTCCCATAACATAACTTGACCACAACACAGAGAAAAAAAAAACAACCCTGACCAAATATCTACTAACATTGTAATTTCAGACAAAAGCAGCTCATCCCATCCCATTCCATATCTTCTCATCCTGTTCCATCTCTTCTCCCATCAAATCCCATCTCTTCATCTCCCATCCCATCCTATCTTACCTCCTCTGATAGCCCTTCCATATCATTCCATCCCTTCTCTTCACCTCCCATCTCATCTTTTCCTTTCCCATTCTATCTCATCCCATCTCTCCTCCTCCCATCTACTTCCACTCCCTTCAAATCCTGCCAAATCTTTTCCACTCCCATCCCATCTCGATTCCTCCCTTCCCATCCCATCTTTTCTCCCATCCCATTCCACTTCATCTCTTCTCCCATTCCCTCTTCCCATCCCATCTCTTTCCCTCCCGTCAAATCTTTTCCACTCCCATCCCATGTCGATTCCTCCCTTCCCATCCCATCTTTTCTCCCATCCCATCCCACTTCATCTCTTCTCCTTTTCCCTCTTCCCATCTCTTCCCCTCCCTTCCCCACCTCCCATCCCGGACCGCCCAGACCACTCTCGATCGCCGTGACCAGCAGGGACGGACGAGTAAATGTTCCTCTCTGGTCTCAGTTTCTAATCTTCTTTAATATCCAGTTGGGAGCGTGTATCAAGGAGACCAGATGCTCCCTCGACATGTTCCTGGCGGTGGTGGTAGTGGTGGTGGTGGTAGCGGTGGTGGTGGTGGTGGTAGTGACGGGGTCGAAGAAGGTTAAGGTGAAGGAAGGTGTGGTGTGGTGTGGTGTGGTGTGTGTGTGTGTGTGTGTGTGTGTGTGTGTGTGTGTGTGTGTGTGTGTGTGTGTGTGCTGGAGGAGCAGGAAGGAGAGAAAAAAAAGGTTAAGTAAAAAGAGGAAAGGAGACAGTTTATCATAATTCTGAAGTTTGTAAAGTGGGGAAACAAGAAATATAGGAAGGGATGAAAAGGAAAATAAAGAAAAAAAAAGGAAATGTGTGGAGAGATGTTAAGTAATGAAAGATGATAATATATAGTTGCATAATATTAAGATGAAATGATGTGCTTGAAGAAACAGACATAGCTGGAGTAAAAAAAAAAAAAATAAATAAATAAAATAAAATATTAACATTGACGGTGATACTGTTGATAAGACTGTATGACGTGGTGGTGATGCAGAGGAACGATGGTGGTGGAAGTGGAGCGGGGGTGGGGTGGGGGGGTGGGGGGGATGAAGATGGGTAGAGAGTAGGTTTAAGAAGAAAAAAAATAGTGTTTTCTTTGGTGATGGTGTGGGTGGTGATGATGATAGTGGTGGTGATAATGATGGTGATGATGGGATTCAGACTTGGTGGTGGTGATGGTGGTGGTGATGGTGGTGGTGATGGTAGGAGAAAATAAAGAGATAAATAATAAAGGCAAACACTGAGTAAGAGTATGATGAGGAAGCGAAGGAGGAGGAGGAAGAGGAGGAGGAGGAGGAGGAGGAGGAAGAGGAGGAGGAGGAGGAGGAGGTTACTGGCTTACCTTAACATAACCTTGGAGACATTATTTCTGCTGCCGTCCTTCCGTCTCTCCCTCTCTCCCTGCCTCTCGTCTTTCTTCGCTTCTCTCCCTCTCTCCCTTCCTCTCTCATTCCATCTCTGTTCCATCGTCTGCCTTCATCTTTCTCCTTCCCTTCTCCCTTATCTTTCTATCTCTCCCTCCCTGACTCTCGCCTCCCTTCACGTCTCTCCCTCTTCCCTCTCTTCCTCCCTCTTTTCCTCCGTTCCGTAGTTTTCATCTCTCTCCTTCCATCCTTCCCTTCTTTTCTCTCTCCTTTTCCCTCACTTCTGTCTCTCTCTGCTTCTCGTCTCCATTCACTTCTCTCCCTCCTTCCCTCCTTCTTTTCCTCCGTTCTGCCGTTTTCATCTCTCTCCTTCCCTCCTTCCCTTCTTTCTCTCTCCCTTTCCCTCACTTTTGTCTCTCTCTGCCTCTCGTCTCCTTTCACTTTTCTCCTTCCTTCTCTCCTTTCCTCTCTCATGCTATCCTTCTGTTCTCCCGTCTCTCTTCATCCTTCTCCTTCCATTCCCCCTCTTCCTATCTCTCCCTCCTTTTCTTTCCATCTTTCCCCCCTCCTCCTCCCTCCTTCCTTTCCCCGTCACTCTTCATCTTTCTACTTCCTTCTCCCACTCTCTATCTCTCCCTACCTCCTCCCCTCGCTTCTTCCTTCCCTTCCTCCAGGCAATCGCTATACAGACTTCGAATGGCAACTCACTCGGTTTGTTTATCTTTTTTTTCAAATATCTGAAATACAATTCTGAGTTCAGTTTTATGTGCACGCGCCTCTGCGGTTACACACACACACACACACACACACACACACACACACGTATACAGACTCACGCACACACTCAAAAAAGGTGTTGATATCGGTTCGAATCCCGCAGACAGCAGAGTCCACAGCACACGTTGAGTGGTTTGTAAAGAGTTTCTTGTGACTCGTCCGAATCGTTTTAGTCCTTAGGTTCGAGAGCCTTTGGTCAGGATTTTCTCCTTTTTGCAGCTGAAGGTATACGATGTGCTGCATCCGGAACAAGATCAATCGCGAAAGGAAAAAAAAAATAGTAAGTGAAGTCTGCGAGAGGCTGCTGATACATAAACAAAACTAGATGCCGTCCCCTCCCTGTCCCCTCATGAGTCTATAGAGGTGAAAAGCAACAGTGGAGATCACTACAATGAAGGTACTTGAAGAAACTAGATCTAAAGTGAATTACAAGTTTGGAAATGATCGCGTCAAACCGAGATCGAGGTATGGGGTCTGAGAGGTGTTATCTACACTATCATAGATCACAATGGACCTCTGCCAGACTGGAAGTTTTGTGCGCGTGGTGAAGAGCCTGACGCCCGCTGAGGGGAGGCAGCGGCGCCGACCACGGTCTTCCCTTTCCTCGAGCTGTTCCGGCGATGCAGCACCAGCGGGGGGAGCTTGCCCAGAACTTGACTGACGGCAATCACGAGGAGGAGGTGACACTTGTGAAAGACAAATATGGAGACAAAGAACAACACGGAATGGAGTGTGAGGAAAGAGAGGAGATCCTTGAGTTCATAGAGTTGGAAGAGACGGTGACACACGAGGAGAAGGAGAAGAAGGAGGAGGAAGCGATTTTGGAGTAGGAGGAGGAGGAGGAGGAGGAGGAGGGAATGGACCACAAAGAACAAGACGAGTTGTCTTTGTTTCTTGAGCTGCAGGAGCTGGTGAAGGCACAAGAGGAGGCACTGAAGCAATCTAAGGACGAGGAGCAAGTCACGCAGGAGGGGAAGGAGTTGCAGAAGGAGAAGGAGGAGGAAGTGAGTCTCAAGGAACAAGACGAACTGTCTTCGTTCCTGGAGCTGCAGGAACTTGTCAAGGCACAGGAACTGTTTCTAGCATTGCTGCATGACGCACAGATCATTAGACAGAAGCCCCGCAAGCTGCACGGTTTCTCTTACTATTATTTTTTCTCAAAATTAATTCATCATACTACTATTGCTCTCCTTCCCACTTCACACACACACACACACACACACACACACACGTATATAGACTCACGCACATACAAAAAAGGTGTTAATATCAGTTCGAATTCCGCAGACAGCAGAGTCCACAGCACACGTCAGTGGTTTGTAAAAAGTTTTTGTGCCTCCTCCGCCTCGTCGTAGTCCACAGACTCGTAGAACGTTTTTGTTAAAATTTTTCTCCTTTTTGCAGCTGTGGTGTATCGGGAACAAAAAGAAGACAGTGGCGAGAATGAGGACTCAGAAAGAGGTGCAATATAAAAGCAGAAAATGTTTAAACAATAGTTAGATAGAGGTGACAAAGAGGTGTGAGGTACAGCAAGTTAATATAAAAATAAGAGAAGTAAATATGACAGGCTCCAGTAAATGACTGTAAAAAATATGAAGACAGCAAATGTGACAGAACTGGGAAACAAAGAGGAAAACCAGGAGAGGAAACAGAAAAGCGAAAGGAGGAGAAAATTATGTAATGACTGGAAAAAAATAAATACAGAAAATATATACAGAAAAATAAATACAGAAAAATAAATACAGAAATAAATACAGAAATAAATACAGAAAAATAAATACAGATAAATAAATACAGAAATAAATACAGAAAAATAAATACAGAAATAAATACAGAAAAATAAATACAGAAATAAATACAGAAAAATAAATACAGAAATAAATACAGAAAAATAAATACAGAAAAATAAATACAGAAAAATAAATACAGAAATAAATACAGAAAAATAAATACAGAAATAAATACAGAAAAATAAATACAGAAAAATAAATACAGAAATAAATACAGAAAAATAAATACAGAAAAATAAATACAAAAAAATAAATACAGAAATCCGAAGGTGAGGTTATATAAGAAGATTGACAATGAGATGATAAGAAAATAAACAAAACAAACAGAGAAGCCAGAAGGAGAGGGTAAAAGAGGCAAAAAAAAGACGAATAAGGAAATTGAATGGGTGAGGCCACACTAAAAAAAAAAAAAAAGTGATGACTGGAAAAAGTAGACCAGAGAGAAGACAGGAAGTGAGGTACGTACATGAGGTAAAGAAGAAAAAAGAAGAAGAAAAACTTACGGTAAAACGATGTGAGTACGAGTGAGGAGTTGAATCTGAAACAAAACAAAAAAATGCATATATATAAAAATAAAAAATAAAAACAGAATTCTTAGGAGGATGGAGAAATTGAGACTAATACATCCAATACTTAAAGATCGTGTCCATTAGAGTGAGTACTTAGCTCTAATGATATGCGTACAAATATACATTCAATAGGATAAATATATTGAGGGATGGATTAGGTTCCTCAAAGACTCAAGATGCGAAACTAAGAGAAAGAATAGAAATGCAAGATAAAGAGGGAATGGACGTAGAAAGGAAAAGCAGGAAAATGATGGCGGCAGGACAAGGAAGAAGAAAAAGGGCAGAAGTAAAAACAAAACAAAAAACAAACAACAAAAAAAACCTAATTATCAAAGGTGCAACACGGGTTTGTTTGGTAAATATGGAGATAGAAAAGGCTAACAAAGGAATAAAAAAAAATCGATTGATGAAAATAGAAGATGAGTCGACAATATTAAGATAAATATTGTGGAGGAAAGGTAGAAAAGATACATAGAAAACAGTCTGAATTAATGAAATATTCTAACGAGGAACAGGCGGCTGAATATCACGACCAATACCTCGATGAATGACAACACTGAAGGAAGGACGGAAAAAAAAAAAGGAAATTGACCCCAAAGCCATCGTCTCCAGCTTCCTTGACTCAGGTAAATGTTGCACCTGAGCGGCGTCTCTGGTTCACTTTTTGTGTGGGGAAAACACACACACACACACACACACACACACACACACACACACACACACACACACACAAACACACACACACTGCCGTAAGGGGTATGAAGTGACTCCCTCTCAGTTTTGGCTGCCCTGAAAAGTGTGACGGAGATGAGCTCTGAGGCCACGCGAAGCTTTGTCAGTGTCCCTAACTTTACTTTTTTCATGTTCGTTTTGTCCTTCAGTGTTTTTTTTTTTCTTGGTTTTGGCTCCTGTGGTTTTCTTTTTTTCTTTTCTTGATTTTGTAATTGTTTTCTTCCTCTGATCTATCTATCTATTTGTCTATCTATCTATCTATCTATTTTTTTGGTTGATATTATAGTTTGTTTTTATTTTATATTTTT